>NC_064292.1:47358117-47359542 GCF_019186545.1 Solanum stenotomum
TGGATTTTAGACCACGAAAATGGGCAAAACGGGGGAGTTTAACTGCTCTAGGGCACGTTTGACCTTGAAAATGGGCAGGTTTGCCCATCGGGACCAATCGGCTCCATAGCGAAGTCTTGATGTACGTCCACAAAAAAATTTCGGTAAAATTGACTTCGTAAATCCGGATCACCAAAGGATCCATGGACTATAGCACACGAAAATCGGCAAAACAGTGTGTTTACACGCTCCGGGGATCGTTTGACCTTGAAAATGGGCCGATTTTCCCATCGGGACCAATCGGCTCCATAGCTAAGGTTTTGACGGACGTTCTTAAATTTTTTTTGGCAAAAATGACGTCGAAAATCCTGATAACCAAAAGATCCATTGACTATAGAACACGAAAATCTGCAAAACGAGTTGTTTACCTACTCTAGGGATCTTTTGACCTTGATAATGGGCTGGTTTCCCCCTCGGGACCAACCGGCTCCAAAAATAAGGTCTTTACGAATGTCCACGAATTTTTTTGGCAAAAATGACATTGGAAATCTGGATCACCCAAAAGATCCATGGACTATAGCAAACAAATATTGGTAAAACGGGTGGTTTAGCCACTCTGGGATTCGTTTGACCTTGAAAATGTGTCGGTTTTCTAGTCGGGACAACCTGGCTTCAAAGTAATGGTCTTGACGGACATCGACATACATTTTTGGTAAAAATGACGTCGAAAATCTGAATTACCAAAAGACCCATGGACTATAGTACACGAAAATTGGCAAAACAGGGGGTTTACCCACTTCGGGGTTCATTTGACCTTAAAAATGGGCCGGTTTGCCTGTCATGATGAACCGACTCAAAATCTAAGGTCTTGACGGACATCCATAAAATATTTCAGAAAAAATGACGTTGTAAATCCGGATCACCAAAATATCCATGGATTATAACCCACAAAAATCGGCAAAACAAGGGTGTTTACCCGCTCCGGGTATCGTTTGACTTTGAAAATTGGCTGGTTTTCCCGTCGGGACTAATCAACTCCAAATATAAGGTTTTGACAAATGTCCATGAAAAATTTTGGCAAAAAATGACGTTTGAAATCTGGATCACCAAATGATCCATGGACTATATAGCACACTAAAATCGGCAAAACAGGGGGGTTTACCCGCTCCGGGGTTCGTTTGACCATAATAATTGGATGCTTTACCCGTTGGGACCAACCGGCTCCATAGCTAAGGTCTAGACGGACGTCCACAGAAAATTTCGGCAAAAATGAAGTCGAAAATCACCATAAAATCCATGGACTATAGCACATGAAAATTGGCAAAACGGGGGGTTTACTCGCTCCGAGGATCGTTTGACCTCGAAAATGGGGTGTTTTACCAGTTAGGACCAACCGGCTCGAAATCTAAGGTTTTGACGGACGTCTACAAAAACGTTGGACAAAAA
>NC_064292.1:47359642-47360785 GCF_019186545.1 Solanum stenotomum
TAAGGTCTATACGGATGTCCACAAAAAATTTTGGTAAAAAAGACATCGAAAATCTGGATCACCAAAAGATCAATGGACTATAGCACACGAAAATTGGCAAAACGGGGGGTTTACATGCTCCGGGGATCGTTTGACCTTAAAGATGGGCCGGTTTCCCCGTCGGGACCAACCAGCTCTATAGCTAAGGTATTGACATATGTCCACAAAAAGGTTTAGCTAAAATGACGTCGGAAATTCGGATCAACAAAAGGTCCATAGTCTATAGCACATGAAAATCAGCAAAACAGGGGGTTTCCCGCTCCGGGGATTGTTTGACCTTGAAAATAGGTCAGTTTTCCCATGAAGATTAATCGGCTTCATAACTATGGTCTTGACGTACGTCCATGAAAAGTTTTGGCAAAAATGATGTACGACATTAGGATCACCAAAACATCCATTGACTATAGAACACGAAAATTGGCAAAATAGAGGGTTTACCCGATCCGGGGTTCGTTCGACATAGAAAATGGTCGGTTTACCCATTCCGACCAACCAAATCCATAGCTAAGGTCTTGACAAACGTCCACGAAATATATCAACAAAAAAGACATCGAAAATCCAAATTACCAAAAGAACCATGGACTATTATAGTACACAAAAATTGGTAAAATAGGGGGTTTACCCTCTCAGTGGTTCATTTGACCATGAAAATGAGCCGATTTTCCCGTCTGGACCAACCAGCTCCATAGCTAAGGTCTTGACAGACGTCCATAAAATATTTCAGCAAAAATGACGTCGAAAATCTGGATCACCAAATCATTCATGGACTAAAGCATACGAAAATCGGCAACACGAGGAAATTACCCACTTCGGGGTTCATTTGACTTTGAAAATGGGTCGATTTTCCCATCGGAACCATTCGACTAAAAAACTAAGGTCTTGAAGGACGTCCACGAAAAATATCAGCAAAAATGACGTCGAAAATCTGGATCACCAAAAGATCCATCAACTATAGCCCATAAAAATAGGCAAAACGAGGGGGTTTACCCGCTCCGGGTCTCGTTTGACATTGAAAATGGGTTGGTTTACCCGTCGGGACAAATCGGCTCCATAACTAAGGTTTTGACGGACGTCCATGAAAATTTTCGTCAAAAATGACTACGG
>NC_064292.1:47360885-47361186 GCF_019186545.1 Solanum stenotomum
AATATATTGGCAAAAATACGTTGGAAATCTGGATTACCAAAAGATCCATGGATTATAGCACACAAAAATCTGTAAAATGAGGAGTTTAACCGCTCTGAGCTCAATTGACCCCTAAAATGGGTCAATTTGCTCGTCGGGACCAACCGACTCCATAGCAGAGGTCTTGACAGACGTCCACGAAATATTTCGGCATAAAAGACGTCAGAAATCCGGATCACCAAAAGATCCATGGAATATAGCACACGAAAATCGGTGAAACGGAGGGTTTACCCTCTCCAGGGATCGTTTGACCTTGAAAATG
>NC_064292.1:47361286-47363339 GCF_019186545.1 Solanum stenotomum
TTTGACCTTTACATTGGACCGGTTTGCCTGGCGAGACCAATCGGCTCTATAGTTAAGGTCTTGATGAACGTCCACAAAAAAATTTGAGAGAAATGACGTCGAAAATCTGGATGACCAAAAGATCCATGGACTAGCAAACAAAATCGGCAACTTGGGGGTATACCCGCTCTGGGGATCGTTTGACCTTGAAAATGGGCCGGTTTGCCCATCAGGACCACTCGGCTCCAAAACTAAAGTCTTGACCTACGTCCATGAAAACTTTTGTCAAAAATGACATCAGAAATCCGGATCACCAAAATATCCATGGACTATAGCACACATAAATTGGCAAAACAAGGGGTTTACCGGCTTTGGGGAACGTTTGACTTTGAAAATGGACATATTTGCTCGTTGAGACTAATCTACTCCATAACTCAAGTCTTGATGGATGTCCACGAAAAATTTCAGCAAAAATGACATCGAAAATATGGATCACCAAAAGATCCATGAATTGTAGCACAGGAAAATCAATAAAAATAGGGTGTTTACCTGTTCTGGGGTCCGTTTGACCATGAAAATGGGCTGGTTTGCTCCTCGAGACCAACCAGCTCAACACCTAAGGTCATGATGGTCGTCCACAAAAAATTTAAGCAAAAATGACGTCGGAAATCCAGATCACTATAACACACAAAAATTGGTAAACGGGGGGTTTACCTGCTTTAGGGATCA
Source organism: Solanum stenotomum (assembly GCF_019186545.1). Taxonomy (NCBI): domain Eukaryota; kingdom Viridiplantae; phylum Streptophyta; class Magnoliopsida; order Solanales; family Solanaceae; genus Solanum; species Solanum stenotomum. Next base: position 47,361,995 of record NC_064292.1, read on the forward strand.
TTTGACCAAGATAATGGGCCGGTTTGCCCCCTGGACCGATCGGCTGCGTAGCTAAGGTCATGATAGACGTCCACGAAATATTTCGACAAAAATGATGAAGGAAATCAGGATCACCAAAAGATCCATGGACAATAGCACATGAAAGTCGACAAAATGGGGGGTTTACACGTTCCTGGGATCGTTTGACCTTGAAAATGGGCCGATTTCCCCATCCAGACCAATCGGCTCCATAGCTAAGTTCTTAACGGACGTCCACGAAAAAGTTTGACAAAAATGACGTAATAAATCCGGATCACCAAGAGATTCATAGACTATATAGTACATGAAAATCGGCAAAATGAGGGGTTCACCCGCTCTGGGGATTGGTTGACTTTGAAAATAGGCCAGTTTTCCCGTGAGGACCAATCGGCTCTATAGCTAAAGTCTTGACGGACGTCCACGAAAATTTTTGTTAAAAATGATAACGGAAATCCAGATCACCAAAAGATCAATGGACTATAGCACACGCAAATCGGCAAAACGGGGGGTTTACCCGATCTGGGGGTCGTTAGACATTAAAAATGGTTGGTTTGCTTGTCGAGACCAACCGGCTCCATAGCGAAGGTTTTGACGGACATCCACGAAAATTTTCAGCAAAAATGACTTCCTAAATTTGGATCACCAAAAGATGCATGGACTATAGCACACGAAAATCGGCAAAACGGAGGGTTTACACGCTCCGGGGATCGTTTAACCTTGAAAATGGGCCGGATTTCCCATCGGGACCTACTAGCTCCATAGCTAAGGTCTTGACAGACGTCTTAATTTTTTTTTGGTAAAAATGACGTCGGAAGTCCCGATCACCAAAAGATTCATTGACTATAGCACACGAAAATCGGTAAAACGGGGTGTTTACCCACTCGGAGGTTTATTTGACCTCTAAAATGGGCTGGTTTACCCATCGAGACCTACTGGTTCCATAGATAAGGTCTTTACGGATGTCCATAAAATTTTTTGGCAAAAATGACAACGGAAATCCGAATCACCCAAAAGATCCATGAACTAAAGCACACGAAAATCGGTAAAACGGGGGTTTACCAGCTCTGGGGTTTGTTTGACCTTGAAAATGGGTGGGTTTTCCCGTTGGCAACAACCGGATCCATAGCAAAGGTTTTGATGGACCTCAACGAAAACTTTCGACAAAAATAACGTCGGAAATCTAGATCACCAAAAGATTCATGGCCTATAACACCCGAAAATGGCAAAACGCAGGGTTTACCTGCTCCGGGGATCGTTTCTCCTTGAAAATGGACCGGTTTACCCATCGGGACCAACCAACTCTATAGCTAAGGTCTTGACAGACGTC
>NC_064292.1:47363439-47364291 GCF_019186545.1 Solanum stenotomum
ATGGAGCCGATTTGTCCCGATGGGAAAACTAGCCCATTTTCTAGGTCAAACGAGCCGTATACGGGTAAAACCCCCTGTTTTGCCACTTTTTGTGGGCTATAATCCATGGATCTTTTGGTGCTCCAGATTTTCGACGTCATGTTTGCTGAAATTTTTTGTGGACGTATGTCAAGACTTTAGCTTTTGAGCCAGTTGGTCCCGACAGGTAAATTGGCCCATTTTCAAGGTCAAATGAGACCCGAAGTGGGTAAACCCCCTGTTTTGCCGATTTTCGTGTGCTATAGTCCATGAATCTTTTGGTTATGCAGATTTTAGTCGTCATTTTTGCCGAAATATTTTGTGGACGTCTGTCAAAACCTTAGCTATGGAACCGATTGGTCCAGATGGGAAAAATGGCTCATTTTCATGGTCAAATGAACCCCAGAGCGGATAAACTCCATGTTTTGCCGATTTTCGTGTTCTCTAATAGTCCGTGGATCCTTTGGTAATATGGATTTTTGAAGTCTTTTTTGCTGAAATTTTTCGTGGACGTCCATCAAGACCTTTGCTATAGATCCGGTTTGTCCCAACGGATAAACCGGCCATTTTCTATGTCAAACGAACCCCGGATCGGGTAAACCCTTTGTTTCGCCAATTTACGTGTTCTATAATCGATGGATCTTTTGGTGATCCAGATTTTCGACGTCATTTTTGACAAAAAATTTTGTGGACGTACGTCATGACCTTAGCTATGGAGCCAGTTGGTCCTTTCGGGAAAACTCACCTATTTTCAAGGTCAAACAATCCCCGGAGTGGGTGAACCCCCCGTTTTGCTGATTTTCGTATGCTATAGTCTATTGATCTTTTGTTAAT
>NC_064292.1:47364391-47365280 GCF_019186545.1 Solanum stenotomum
TCTTGACGGATGTCCTCAAAAACTTTCGGCAAAGATGACGTCGGAAATCCTAATCACCAAAAGATCCATGGACTATACCACACAAAAATCGACAAAATGGGGTGCTTACCCGCTCCGGTGATCGTTTGACCATGAAAATAGGCTGGTTTCCCCATCGAGACAAACCAGCTCGATAGCTAAGGTTTTGATGGATGTCAACGAAAAATTTTGACAAAAATGACTTCGAAAATCTAGATCACCAAAAGATCCATGGATAGCATACGAAAATCCATAAAACGGGGGGTTTACTCTCTTTGGGGATCGTTTGACCTTGAAAATGGGGTGGTTTACCCGTTGGGACTAACCGGCTCCATAGCTAAGGTATTAACCGACATCCATGGAAAATTTTGGCAAAAATAAAGTCGGAAATCACCAAAAAATCCATGGACTATAGCACATGAAAATAAGCAAAACGGGGGGTTTACTGCTCTGGGGATCGTTTGACCTTGAAAATGGGCTTACCCGTCGGGACAAACAGGCTCCAAAGCTAAGGTTTTGACGGACGTCCACAAAAAAGTTGGCAAAAATTACGTCGGAAATTCGGATCACCAAAAGATCCATGGACTATAGAACACGAAAATCATCAAAACGGAGGCTTTACCCGCTCCGGGGATTGTTTGACCTTGGAAATGGGTCGGTTTTCCCGTCGGGACCAATAGAAGCCATAGCTAAGGTCTTGACGGACGTCCACAAAAAAATTGGCAAAGAAGACATCGGAAATCCGGATCACCAAAAGATCGATGGACTATAGCACACGAATATGGGCAAAATGGGGGGTTGACACGCTCTGGGGATTGTTTGATCTTGAAAATGGGATGGTTTCACCATCTGGACCAACCAACTCCCTAGC
>NC_064292.1:47365380-47366051 GCF_019186545.1 Solanum stenotomum
GGTCTTGACGGACGTCCACAAATTGTTTTGTCAAAAATGACGTCAGAAATCTAGATCACCAAAAGATTTATGGACTATAGCACACGAATATCGGTAAAACAGGGGTTAAGACTCTCTGGGGATCGTTTGATCCTAAAAATGGGATGGTTTCCCCATATAGACCAACCGACTCCATAGATAAGGTCTTTACGGATGTCCACAAAACATTTTGGCAAAAATGACATCGAAAATCTGAATCACCAAAAGATTCATGGAATATAGCACACGAAAATCGGCAAAACGGGGGGTTTACTCCATTCTGGGTTCGTTTGACATTTAAAATGGTCGGTTTACCCATCGAGATCAATCGGCTCCATAGTGAAGATCTTGATGGACGACCACAAAAATTTTCAGCAAAATTGACTTCTGAAATATGGATCACCAAAAGATCCATGGACTATAGAACACGAAAATCGGCAAAATGGAGGGTTTACCCACTCTGGGGATTGTTTGACCTTCAAAATGGGTCGGTTTTCCGATTGGTACTAACCGGCTCCATAATGAAGATCTTGACGGACGTCCACAAAAATTTTCAGCAAAATTGACTATGGAAATCCAAATCACCAAATGATCCATGGACTGTAGCACACGAATTTCGGCAAAAAGGGGGGTTTACACTCTTAGGGGATCGT
>NC_064292.1:47366151-47366562 GCF_019186545.1 Solanum stenotomum
TTGCCAATTTTCGTGTGCTATAGTCCATAGATCTTTTGGTGATCCAGATTTTTGAAGTTATTTTTGCCGAAATTTTTTGTGGACATCCTTCCAAACCATAGCTATGGAGCCAATTTTTCCCAATGGGCAAAGTGGCCCATTTTCAAGGTTAAACGAGCCCCGGAGCGGGTAAACCTCCCCATGTTGCCGATTTTCGTAGGCTATAATCCATTGATCTTTTGGTGATCCAAATTTTTGATGTCATTTTTGCTGAAATTTCTCATGGACATCCGTAAAGACTTTAGCTTTTGAGTCGGTTGACCCTGACGGGCAAACCGACCTATATTCAAGGTCAAATGAGACCATAAGTGGGTAAACTCCCCCTTTTGCCTATTTTCGTGTGCTATAGTCCATGGATCTTTTGGTGATCCA
>NC_064292.1:47366662-47367086 GCF_019186545.1 Solanum stenotomum
TCTTGACGGACGTCCACGAAAATTTTCAGCAAAAAGATATTGGAAATCTAGATTGCCAAAAGATCCATGGACTATATAACCCGAAAATCTGCAAATGAGGGGCTTACCCGCTCCGGGTATCATTTGACTATGAAAATGGGCCGGTTTGCCCATCTGGACCAACCTGCTCCATAGCTAAGGTCTTGACGGATGTCCACGAATTTTTTTAGCAAAATGACATTGAAAATCCGGATCAACAAAAGATCCATCAACTATAGAACACGAAAATTGGTGAAACATGGGGTTTACCCGATCCAGGGATTGTTTGACATAGAAAATTGTCGGTTTACCGGTTGGGACCAACCGGATCCATAGCTAAGGTCTTGACGGACGTCCATGAAAAATTACAGCAAAAGAGACGTCAAAAATCCGGATTACCAAAAGA
>NC_064292.1:47367186-47367587 GCF_019186545.1 Solanum stenotomum
CATGAAAATGGGCCGGTTTTCCCGTTTGGACAAACCAACTCCATATCTAATGTCTTGACGGACGTCCACAAATTTTTTTGGCAAAATTGACGTTGAAAACCTAGATGACCAAAAGATCCATGGACTAGCACACAAAAATGGGCAAAACGGGGGCTTTATTCGCTCCGATGATCGTTTGAACTTGAAAATGGACAGGTTTACCCATCGGGACCAACCGGCTCCAAAACTAATGTCTTGACACATGTCTATGAAATTTTTTGCAAAAATGACGTCCAAAATATGGATCACCAAAAGATCCATTGACTATCGCACACGAAAGTTGGCAAAATGGGGGGTTTACCTACTCGGAGGATCATTTGACCATGAAAATGGGACGATTTTCCCATTTGGACCAACCGACA
>NC_064292.1:47367687-47368288 GCF_019186545.1 Solanum stenotomum
CACACGAAAATTGGCAAAAATGGGGTTTAGCCACTTCGGGATTCATTTGACCTTGAAAATGGTTCGGTTTTCCCGTCTGGACCAATCGGCTACATAGCAAAGGTCTTGAAGGACGTGCACAAAAATTTCAGCATAAATGAAGCCGAAAATCACCATAAAATCCATGGACAAATAGCTAATAAAAATTGGCAAAATGGGGGTTTTACCTGCTCCGGGCCTCGTTTGACCTTGAAAATGGGCTGGTTTACCTGTCGGGACCAATAAGCTCCAAAACTAAGGTCTTGACGGACCTCCAGGAAGAAGTTTAACAAAAATCACATCTGAAATTCGAATCACCAAAAGATTCATGGAATATAGCACAAGAAAATCAGCAAAACGGGGGTTAACCACTCCGGGGCATGTTTGACCTTGAAAATGGGTAGTTTTCCCGTCAGGAACAGCCGGCTCCATTGCTAAGTTCTTGACGGACGTCCACAAAATTTTTTGGCATAAATGACGTCGGAAATCTGGATCACTAAAAGATCCATGGAATATAGCACACGAAAATTGGCAAAATAGGGGGTTTACCCGATCCCGAGATCGTTTCACATAGAAAATGGCC
>NC_064292.1:47368388-47368849 GCF_019186545.1 Solanum stenotomum
CGAAAATTGCCAAAATGGGTGGTTTACCCGCTCTTGACTCGTTTAACCTTGAAAATGGGTTGGTTTACTCGTCTGGACCAACCGGCTCCAAAGCTAAGGTCTTGATGGACGTCGACGAAAATTTTTGGCAAAAATGACGTTGAAAATCCGGATCACCAAAAGATACATGGTCTATAGAACACGAAAATCCACAAAAAGAGGGGTGTACACCCTCCGAGGATTGTTTCACCTTGAAAATAGGTCGGTTTTCCTGTCAGGACAAACCTGTTCCATAGATAAGATCTTGATGGACGTCCACAATTTTTTTGGTCAAAAATAACGTTGAAAATCTTGATCACTTATAGCACAAGAAAATTGGCAAAATAGGGGGTTTACCTGATCCGGGGATTGTTTCACATAGAAAATGGCCGGCTAACCTGTCGGAAAAAATCAGATCCATAGCTAAGGCCTTGACGGACCTC
>NC_064292.1:47368949-47369428 GCF_019186545.1 Solanum stenotomum
CAAAAATGACGTCGGATATCCGGATCACCAAAATATTCATGGACTATAGCACACAAAAATCGGCAAAATGGGGGGTTTACTCGATTTGGGGTTTGTTTGACATTTAATACGACTGGTTTGCCCGTCGAGATCAATCGGCTCCATAGTGAAGGTCTTGACGGACGTTCATGAAAATTTTTGGCAAAATTGACGTTGGAAATGCTGATCACCAAAAGATCCATGGACTATATCACACGAAAATCGGCAAAATAGGAGGTTTACACGCTCTGGAGATCGTTTGACCTTGAAAATGAGCCGGTTTTCCCATCGGGACCAATCGGCTCCATAGCTAAGGTTTTGACGGACGTTCTCAAAACTTTCTGTCAAAAATAACGTCGAAAATCCTGATCACCAAAAGATCCATTGACTATACACCACGAAAATCAGCAAAACGGGGTGTTTACCCGCTCCAGGGATCGTTTGACCTTGATAATGGGCTG
>NC_064292.1:47369528-47369833 GCF_019186545.1 Solanum stenotomum
TTGAAATGGGCTGGTTTACCTGTGAGGACCAACCGGCTCCAAAGCTAAGGTCTTGACGGACGTCTACGAAAAAGGTTGGAAAAATCACGTCAAAAATCCGGATCAACAAAAGATCCATGGACTATAGCACACTAAAATCAGCAAAACGAGGGTTTACCCGCTCCGGGGATTGTTTAACCTTTAAAATGGGTCGGTTTTCCCATCAGGAATAACCAAGTACATAGCTAAGGTCTTGACGGACGTCCACAAAATTTTCTGGCGAAAATAACATCAGAAATCTGGATCACCAAAAGATTCATGCACTA
>NC_064292.1:47369933-47370215 GCF_019186545.1 Solanum stenotomum
AACCGGGACTAACCGGACCAGGACGGACGGTAAATCCCGGTTTCCGTCCCGTTACCCCTCCCGGACCGAAACAAGTTCGGAATTAATCGGCACTATCCGGAACCGGAACCGGAACCTCCCGGTTCCGTTGCCACCCTTACTCTGAAGCTTGTTTGACCTTGAAAATGGGTTGGTTTTCCCATTGGGACCAATCGGCTCCACAACTAAGGTCTTGACGGACGACCACGATAAAATTTTGGCAAAACAACTTCGGAAATTTGGATCACCAAAAGATCCATGGGC
>NC_064292.1:47370315-47531200 GCF_019186545.1 Solanum stenotomum
CCCGGACACCAACAAGAACAAAGCTTCAATCTCAATCAATTCTATCAACTCACCGTCCTGCCCCTTTTGAACCCGTTTACAATATTTATTAAATCCGAAAAGTCTCTGTAAACTGACTAGTTTAGCGCTAGTGTACCCTTCTCCATTATCGACACCACAACATCAAAAAGAAGAAAAAAAAAGTGATAAAAGGCATTAACCTGCTTGTTGGTCTGTGAATATTCAACCATGTATTCATACGCATCAGCTTGAGCATTAACCCTAGTTTCAGTTCCTTCAACAGGAAGGGCAAAAGCGTCCATAACAATAATAGCATCTCCATCCGTCTTACCTTGCATTAGTCCCATGACCTCAATTGTACCTCCAGAACGCGCGTGAACAACCATCTTTAGAAGAGCAAGAGCAGAGATCTTCACGCGCTTGAAGTAGTGAGGGTCACTCGTCCACGGCTTCTCCCGCTGGAACTTAGTCTGTGCCGCATCGTCGTAGTGGAATATGGCATCCGACGCTGAGTTTTCCGGTGCCGACCCCGACGGCGCGTCCATTGTCACGATGTTGTTCTCTAACTCCCAGGTTTGTTGTGCCATCGCCGCCGACGATGCATAAGAATTCAGAGCGTCCATTGGGAACTGAACTTCGGAGAAGAAAGCAATTGCAGAGCTCTCTTCTCTGATTTTATATTATAAGTGGAAAATCACAAAATTAATTTAAAGAATTAAAGAAAAAACCTTGTTATATAATTTAATTTTACATAGTATTTTAAAAATTAAAATTACCCATTTAATTTCTTTATGTACAGATATTAGTTTATATAACAAGGTTGTTAAATATATTTTTTTAAATGAATATATTTATAGGTAGGGATATTTTATGGATTGGAATATTTTATGAGATTAGTTAATTTCACCATTTTTAGTCTAAATAATAGAATAGAATAAGTTTGGAATTAGTTTTATTTAGGGCCTGTTTGGAAAGCCACCCAGGTAACTAGATTTGGTGTAATTGGATGAATTACAATGCCTGTCTTGTTTGATTGGACAAGTGATTATTTGGACAATTGAATTATGACATTGAACTTTATAGGAGTACATTTTTTTTCAATTTCCTCATAATTTAATTAAGCTCATCATCTTCTATCTCAAATCCTTATAAACGAAGGATAAATATCGAGGTATCTCTATTTCGTAGCGATAGAAAAATTGTTATTGTTAGACCCTCGATTTAAAATTAAATAAAGATATTCAAACCATTTGAAAAAGAAAGATATACAGACATAAGGACATTAACAACAACAAAATAATGTGGAATAAAGAGTCGTACAAATATACATAAGAATGAATAGTATGCCAACAAAATAATATGATATTCAAAGCACAAAAAAAACATATGATACCCGATGAACAAGAAATTATGAGAATAATGCTAATACCATCGATAAGAAAGAAAGTCCAAGTAGAACCATCACGCATATCCCGCAGGAAATTAAAGTCAAAGATTAATTATAATAGAATTCTTTATAATGTTCATTTATTTTCTTAATAAATAAACTAGTAGTACGTTTTTCCAAAATTTTCTTCAAACCACTTTACGATTCTGTTTCAATTGTTGAAATGAGATGTGGAATAATTAATGCAAAGTTAATTTTGTTGTAACATTCAACATTTAATACAAATTTTAATAACGTAATGTGTTGAATTAGTAGTAGTAGATAGAATATTTATAAAAGGCAATTTTAGTTCAATTGCTCTAATTGTTGTAATTAACTTACTATATAGCTTTGAATAGGATTAGTAAATAAAAATAAAATAAGAGATACCACAATATGCATTTTATTATAATTTTGCTACTTTTTGTTATTGGAGTTTTGATGAATTTAGTAAATTCAGAGAGATATATTGTTGGAGAAGGCTATGGTTGGCGTCCTGCTCCTTACCCTACTTACTATGAAGATTGGGCTACAACTGTCAAGTTAAAACTTGGAGATCAATTAGGTATACTTTAATTATTAGTATTTGCAATTTATTTACATACTTCAACAAATAGAAATTTGTGGGGTGCAGTATTTGCAATTTATTTACATACTTCAACAAATAGAAATTTGTGGGGTGCAAATGTAGCGTCTATAGGCTTTCTTATAATTTTGATATGCTATTTTGGGAGCCAAAGGCGAGTGGTGGCGGAGCCACATATATTTGAGAGGTGTCAACTGACACCCCTTAGTCTGAAATTACACTGCGTAGTTAGATAAATATATGTTTTTTATGTATATATATATATACATATAGACACTCCTTGGCTTCTATGTGCTTTAACTTCTTTATGTTTTGACACTCATTAGTCAAAATTCTGGCTCCACCACTGGCTGTGAGGTAAGCTTTTTTTTCGGAGTCGATCGTGCTTCCTTATTCGCGAGAATTTCCTTCCTCCTGTGTTGTCTTCTCACCAAGCACTCTTCTTGTCATTTCAACCTTTTCTCATATCTAATTTGGCCTGAAGTCTTTCTTTAGCCGTTTTTGGAAGGATTAAAGGTACCAACTAATTTTAGGGGTGTACATAGATGGTTCTTGATTCGTTTTTTTTCATTTACCTAATCAAACCAGCTATATCAGTTTTATTACTTCATAAACCAAATCAAATCAATAAAAGTGTTGATTTTGTGGCGAAGGGGTGTCAATTCACTCTCTTTGGACAAGGATAGTTCTACCCCTAACATCTTAAATGTGTACTTTGGACATGATTCGTAACTTTATTTGTCTTTTAGAAAGTTAATTTTCCGTGTACATATATACGTATTCATATATGTGTATACCATTTTATTTGTAGAGTTTAGATTCCAAAAGCCAGAGGATTTGCTAGAGATTGGAAAATACAACTATTATGCATGCAATTCCAACATTCCTTCAAGGCAGTACAAAGATAGTCCAGCAATAGCATTCATGTTGGTACCTGGAGATTATTATTTCAAATCCAGCAACAATACTAATTGCATCAATGGCCAGAAGCTTTATGTTAATGTAGCAGCTCCAATTGAAGATGATTCTGATGATAAGATTTGAGATAACTAGCTAAGCGCATATTTCAAAGTTAGACAATAATAACCGGTTAATGAGTTCAGTTTGGCTGTGGTCTTATTATATGTATGCATACATTTTCTTGCTTTTGTTTTTGCACACATATAGTTTTAGTCGAAGACAATAAGTTCAGTTGAACTCACAAGACCTGTCGTAGCTATACACCTTTTACTTGTTTCAGATGGCGGAAGAATGCTCATGGAGACACTCTCTCGCTGTTTTTTTAAGAATGCTCATGGAGACACTTTCTTGCTGTTTTTTTTTTCAATGTGAACTCTGATATGTATTACATGTGAACTTTGCTGTGTATTACCAGAAATATTTGCTGCAACAACTAAAAACCACACTAGCTATTACTTTCACAAGACAGGGAGTTCACATAATATGTTATAAGGGGGTGTTTAAACAGAAATAGTCCTTAAAGTACAGAAAAGTGATCCTTTTAGTCCATATCTACCATGTAATCGAAATAGTTCTTAATGTATGAAAAAGTGATACATTAAGGGTGGTGGCGGTAGGAAAAGGGTCACTTTTTCTACGATTACGAGGTGTATATGAATGACTAAATTAGTCCAATCCCATACATTAAGGACCATTTTGATCATTTATTTGATAAACAGATGTTAAAGAATAGTAATACTGTCTAACATAATGTAATAAGTCTACAAAAAACTAAGTGCAGTATCAACGTTAACAACCTATCTGGTTGTGAGCAACTAATATCAACATTAACAGCTTTTCCTCCACCAAATCAGAACATCTGATCTGTGAACAAATCATGCAGGTAAAAAAAGTCTTCATCGTCAACGGGAGTTTAGCTGAGGGGGCAAAGGGAGGTGACTAAGCAGGAGCCGCCCCTGCAGCTGCATATATAACCAGACATTCCTCTATGAGCAGTTGGTGCTTTCCCAACATAAAAAATGGAACTGATATCATTATCTTCGTCCATGGGCTCAGTGACAAATGCTCCTTTTTCACCTCTTCCTTACCTATGGAAGTCAATCACTAACTCACACTTGAGCATTGTTACAGAAGGTTGAAAAAGATTGAGCTGCTAAATCTTCAAAAGATCAAGTCAGTTTCCATATGTACAACAAGAAACCAGGGTGTTAAAGCATCAATCTTGAACACTTATATTATTCTAGTTCTTCACCGGACAATTTGGATGTTATTGAATGTTAGAATCTGAAATCTTTAGATATATCATATCACCCCATGTGGACATGTGATGGAATCTCGAGCACCTTATTTCTAGATCTCAATTCCAAAACGTCTTGAAGATTAAGGACGATTCGGGTGGCACAAGGAAGATTGATGCTCCAAATTTGGTGTCGCTAGAATATACAGGATGTCTGATTCTTGAACTGAAAGTTGCAAGAGAGTCAAGACAACTGAAGCACTCAAAAATAGATTTGCTTTGCCACAATTTATATTTGGCATGGCTTTGTAAGTTGAACAAATTTCTATCAAACTCGGCCTCTTGGTCTCAAGTTTCCATTCATTTTGACAAAGAAATTAAGTTCGGCGGGCACACACAGTTGTTATACCCCAGGCTGAGTTGACATTTTAGATATAGAGCCTCATCCGATGAGACCTAACCTGCAATCAACAAGTGGAGTGGTTACAGTTTCATGAATCGTTTGATGTATATGAAGAATTTGAGTCAGTCTACTTCCCATGAAAGCAAGCCTAGCCATTGACAATTAAAAGAAGTAAAAGCCTACAAATTTGATCGGCAAATACTGTGGAACTCAGAATTAATATTTTGTATTATATTGGTGATGCAGTTAAGACCAAATACACCTATGAAGATGTACTCTATCACCTAGAAATATAATAATATATGAGATATTTAGAAGTACACCAATGTGGTCATTGAGAAATAAGAAATTTTGAAATTCCGTTTTAGTAAAAATGTAAGTCGTGCAATCAATTACAAGAAATGATATAAACATCAATTCAAATTATTAATGTCGTCCTCAAGAACTGTACTGGAATCAGAACCTGTGTTCTTGTTCTGTCCAAGAAGCCCCTTTTAGCCATTCTACATGTGCTTTTGAATTCTGGTTATGCATTTCAAGATAATTAGGTAATGGGACATATCCAGACTCGATGACATTGATATCTTCAATTAAGATATTATAGTGATTTCCCAAGAAGTGCTTTTGCCATTTCCTCCAATAGATTGTTGTTATCCTCGTTGGTCGCAAGAGTATTCTCAAAGATTTTATCATCTTCCTTAGTCCAGAAGGAGTTATTGCATGTCCGATCGGTGTTCATTTTCCAATCTACAAGGGAAGCTCAAACATGAAAAAGGTAAGACTCTTCGGGGTGGCCCAGTGGTTTGGGCTTGGGACTTCCATGTTGGAGGTCTCAAGTTCGAAACCCCTTGCCAGCAAAAGCAAGAGGTTTGCCTTCTGGGTTGAGCTCGTCGCATCGGGCTTGCCTAGTGCGGGTTACCTCTCCTATGTGATTTGCGAGCTATTGCATAGGAGCGGGGGTTTTACCCTGTGCGCACCCAAAGGGTAGGGGCTGCGGGTTTCCCTTGTCATAAAAAAAAAAAAAAAGGTAAGCTCTTGAAGAGGATTCCGAAAACGGATGAGTGTCAATATATGACCAAAAACTACTATAACTATCGGGCATCTAAAATAAGATTTTTTGTAACACCTCACACTTACAACAACAACATACCCAGTGAAATCCCACAAAGTGGGGTCTGGGGAGGGAAAAGTGTACGCAGACCTTACCATTACCTCGTGGAGGTAGAAAGGCTGTTTTCGGTGGACTCTCGGCTCAAGTACATCCAAACCAAGTAAGAGAAGAGGACACATTATATAAAACACAACATCCAATAAGAAAAATAGTGCATAATCAACAACGGGGACAATAACATCAAGAAAATACTGTAAGAGGCGAAGCGCAGTAAACAACATATGACTATGGGATCACAGACAAGAANTAACTATTTAGATACACAATTCAATAATATTTTTCGTATATATTTCTCACAATTTAGTAGCCTTGTATGTTGATTACGTAAGTCACTTTATGGTCTGAAACAGTCTTTGCAAGCTTGGTTTGGGAAGTTCCAACACTGTAATTTTATCGGCATTATGCATCAAATTCAGTATTTCATGAGAAGACCAAGCACATTGAGATTGATTGTCAATTTTGTGAAGTCGAATGATCAACTTGCAGATATCTCACCAAGCCCCTCATCGGTCCGCGTGTTAATTACATTTGTAACAAGCTAGGTACATGAATTGTATGCACTAGCTTGAGGGGGAGTGTTAGGATATGAATAGGTTTATATAAACCTACTTGTTCCTTCTAACTTAATTAGCATTCACAACGTAATCCTAAGGTTTTGAGAGTCGCGGTTATGGAGGAGAATTTTGTGTACCTCCTTGTATTATGAGTGAATTGGTTGAGGTTGTTTCTCTCTATATTTTGTACTCTCATAGTTATAGTGGATTGCTCATCTCCTTTGTGGACGTAGGTCGATTGACCGAACCACGTTAAATCTGTCTCTTTTGATGTGTTTCTCGTTTGTCTTCTTACTCGTGGTCTTTCGAGGTTTGTTTTGCTAGCTTCCGCATTACACCTGCTTATTTCGGTCCTAACAAATGGTATCATAGCCATGGTTCAATGATGGAACCATGTTAGAGATGGGTGTTCATCTTGGTGGGTGTAGTTCTAGTCGCAACCTTTTTTACAGTAATGAAGATTTTGTTGGAGAAACTGTTTCAGAGAGGTTCTCTGTGTCGAGACGTAGATTTGATGGAGGAAATTATGGAGAAGAGATGCAAGATCCTAAAGATTATGTGAAGAAGGTGGACAAATTTATTTTGTCAGAAATTCAGGTCAAGGAGGAGATTTGTTGGGGTTATTTGCCCTGATTTCTTACCATAAATAAATTTTCGATGAATCTCATGATATTCAAGTAGGTCAGTATCACTTTGCATATCTTCAGAATCTACGCCAAAAACAATATATAAATCAACCATTTGTGGTTGACTGCACATTCTCTTGTGTCATCATTATCTTTATACATCATGAAATAACAAATTATTAATCATTTGAACGGAAGTTTTACAGAACCAACAAACAACAACATACCAAGTGTAATCCCACAAGTGAGTCTGGGGATGGTAGAGTGTACGTAGACCTTACCCCTACCTTGAGGGGTAGAAATGCTATTTTCAATACACACTTGGATCAAGGAAAACATATAAAGTGGATCGAGAAAGGGAAGATTTACAAAACCAACAACAACATCATGTCCAGTGAAATCCCACAAGTGAGGTATGTGGAGGGTAGAGTGTTTATAGACCTTTATCGCACCTTGGGAAGCAGAGAGTTCATTTCTAACTGACCCTCAACTCAAGGAAAAACATATCGCAAAAGGAAAGCTTTACAAAACCACGACAAAAAATCTTAAAGGAAAGACATGAAAGATCTTGTTTTTTCCCTTCAAAGAATTAATCATAACTCTAAAAATTAACTTTCCCAAACACAAAGCATGTTAAAGAAAAGTACCAAAAAACATTAGCACAACTAGCAGAACCTGATGATCACAAAGCACATTCAAAACAAACTTCTGAGTGAATCAATCTACCGTTATAAGTTGTATCACCTATGAAAACAAGCATTCAACCAAAGACGAATCTATCTACAGTTATAAGTACATATATGTGTCTGATTCCTTTTTGGTTGAATGCTTGTTTTCATAGGTCATAAAACTTATAACTGTAGATTGATTCACTCAGAAGTTTGTTTTGATTGTGCTTTGTGATCATCAGGTTCTGCTAGTTATCCTAACGTTTTTTGGTACTCTTCTTTAACATGCTTTGTATTTAGGAAAGTTAATTTTTAGAGATATGATTAGTTCTTTGAAGGGAAAAAGTAAGATCGTTCATGTCTTTCCCTTTAAGATTTTATGTCATGGTTCTATAAAGCTTTCCTTTTTCGATTTGCTTTGATATACTTTTCCTTGAGTTAAGGATCAGCCAGAAATGACCTCTCTACTTCCCAAGGTAGGGTAAGGTTTATAGGCACTCTACCCTCCCCATACCTCACTTGTGAGATTTCACTGAATATGATGTTGTTGTTGGTTTTGTAAATCTTCCCTTTCTCGAATCCACTCTATATGTTTTTCGTTGAGTCAAATGTGTATCGAAAATAGCCTCTCTACCTCTCAAGGTAGGGGTAAGGTCTAGGTACACACTACCCTCCCAGACTCACTTATGGGTTTACACTTCGTATGTACTGCTTGTTGGTTCTGTAAATCTTCCATTCAAATGATCAATAATTTGCTATTTCATGATGTATAAAGATAATGACGACAAAAGAAAATGTGCAATCAATCACAAATGGTTGATTTATATATTGTTTTTGGTGTAGATACTGAAGAGATGCAAAGTGATACTGACCTACTTGAATTATCGTGAGATTCATCTTGTTTCTATCTCAGGAGAGAGAAATTGTGTCACCACTTTCTAGGGACTCTTCTTTAACATGGTTTCCATTGCTGAAAATTAATGTGTAGAGATTTGAGTTTCTCAAAAAGGAAAAACAAGAATTTGTATAGCTTTTCTTTTGATTTCTTGTCCAGGATATATTTTGTCTTAGCACATTCCCTAGTTATTAGTGGTTAGATTGTGTTACAAGGGAATCTGGGTTTTCCCTTTTTTTGATAGCATATGTTGGATTGACATGATTTCTTTCCCATTATGTGGTACAAGGCCATAAATCTTTTTTTTTGCATCACTAACAAGAACAAAAATATATACTCAATGATATAATTTTTTTCTTATCTTGAGACGAATAGTTTTCTTCTTTGGACTCTTCTATCTTATTATAAAACCTTTCGTCCGATAGAAAAGGTAAAGAATGCAAATGCTTTCATAATATATTTTGTATCTATGGGGACTTCTGTGGTAGTATACCACATGTATCTTCATGTTTGTTCCTTTTATTAGTCACTCATTACTTTTACTCATTACTTTTCTTAGTATCCATAACTGATTTAAAAGAATGTACCTTGTTGTGATTGTTTCTGATTACTAAGTGTCAGGGGTTACAAAAAATCTTATTTTAGATGCCCGATATTTATAGTAGTTTTTGGTCATATATTGACACTCATCCGTTTTCTGAATCCTCTTCAAGAGCTTACCTTATTCATGTTCGAGCTTTCCTTGTAGATCTAAAAGAAAATGAACAATGATCGGACATGCAATAACTCCTTCTAGACTAAGGAGGAGGATAAAATCTTTGAGAGTAATCTTGCGATCAACAAGGATAACAACAATCTATTGGAGGAAATGGCGAAAGAACTTCTTGGGAAATCGACTGATGATATTAATGATCACTGTAATGTATTAATTGAAGATATCAATGCTATCGAGTCTGAATATGTCGCATTGCCTAATTATCCTAAGATGCAAAACCAAAATTAATAATCTGAATTGATATTTATATCATTTCTTGTAGATGTAGAATGGCGAAAAGGGGCTTCTTGGACAGAACAGGAACACATGTCAGTGTCCAATACAGTTCTTGAGGACGACATTAATAATCTGAATTGATGTTTATATCATTTCTTGAGTTTGATTGCACGACTTACATTTTTACTAAAATAAAATTTCAAAATTTCTTATTTCTCAATGACCACGTTGGTGTGCTTCTAAAATGCAAAGTCCTTGTATGGCTTCAACCAGAGTCCCTAAGATTGGTTTGGCAAGTCTAGTGAGGTAGTTTAGGTGTGTGGGCGGAAAATGAGCATAGTGATCACTTTGTTTTCTATCGATTATCTGCAACTGACACTATCCTTCTTATTGTGAGGGGATCTCTTCCTTTTAAGTCTTTCTTGCCTACTAGGTTTCATACGAAGGACATAGGCGAGTTGAAATATTTTTTGGAAGTAGAAGTGAATAGAAGAAAGAAGGAAATTTTTCTATCTCACAGAAAGTACATTCTTGACCTACTCGTAGAAATTGGAAAATTGGATGCCAAACCCTGTAGTACACTACTAGTTCACAATGTGCATCTTATGAAAGATGATGGAACCCCTTTTGATAATCCATTTAGAAATTACGAATGTTAGGATCTAGCGGAATTAATGTACCATATGACTTTATCAGTTTCTCACTCACTTAAGCATATTATCTTCAGATAATAAACAACAATTCTATACCCTGCATGTTCACAAATGAACCACCCAACACCAAGGTGAGTTATAATACAACAAGGGTGATAGTTTAGGTAGGTAAAGCGAACAATGATGGTTGAGGAATGAAACTCGCAAAGAGTGATAGTTTGGATGTGTTTTTGACCATTAACTCTTAGTAAAATTATTTACCTTATCCAAAAAGACAAAAACTCCAAAATAAGATGCCGTTACGTCCTTTGTCCCTTGAGAAAACTGAAGGGCGATAATTCACATTAAATTGACACAAGCAGCTTGTAAGCAAGCATGTGGAACCTAATAAACCAAGCAAAGATAATATGGACTCGAAACTTAATTGGTTGGCAAAAGTCTATATACATATTTACTCAATAAAACCTCCTACTAATCACTAGAACTAGACCTAATTTATAGAAAGTTTTTGTTTGTCAATGTCCAATAATATAAGCTGACAGCCTAATAAGGAAAATTTCAGAGATTATCTTATCTATATGATTTGTTGTAGCTTCAGAACCATTTTCACAAATGAAAAACTCCACTTATGCCAGTTCCATTGATATTCACATAATATGATTAGCTGAACCAACCTTAGCAGCCATATTAATAGTTATCCGGACCAACCATAACAAGTGTTATTAATGCCATTTGGCTCCAATATAAGAACACTCATGAACTTGCAAACACTATATCAAATATCCTTAATACAATAGTTTAAAAGTCGACCTGAAGAACAAGTATAAGTTATTCAAAGGAAAGAACTGGTCACCTAATTTAAATGTGCTTCAGTCAATCTGACAGCTTGATAGAAGTTGTCGTCTTGGATAAGACCCTTCTTTTGCTGCCTGGGACTCCTCGTTTCCCACCAAAAAGGTAAAATGGATATTCTTGATTGCTCCTGTATTAATAAAGAAATATGCATACATTTCACTAACTGAATATCCTACTTCTGAGTATCTTTACAAAGTAAAAAAGCATAATTCAGAAGAAAAAACTAAACCAAAAAATAGCTAAAACACAACTTAATTACCTCGAATTTCAAAGGCAGCTGGTCATTGATAAACTACGATCATATTAACTCTAGCAAAATCCTGTCCAAATATGTCATGAATACAAAGGTNTACATATTTACTCAATAAAACCTCCTACTAATCACTAGAACTAGACCTAATTTATTGAAAGTTTTTGTTTGTCAATGTCCAATAATATAAGCCGACAGCCTAATAAGGAAAATTTCAGAGATTATCTTATCTATATGATTTGTTGTAGCTTCAGAACAAATTTTCAGAAATGAAAAACTCCACTTATGCCAGTTCCATTGATATTCACATACTATGATTAGTCGAACCAACCTTAGCAGACATATTAATAGTTATCTGGACCAACCTTAACAAGTGTTATTAATGCCATTTGGCTCCAATATAAGAACACTCATGAACTTGCAAACACTATATCAAATATCTTTAATACAACAGTTTAAAAGTCGACCTGCAGAACAAGTATAAGTTATTCAAAGGAAAGAACTGGCACCTAATTTAAATGTGCATCAGTCAATCTGACAGCTTGATAGAAGTTGTCGTCTTGGATAAGACCCTTCTTTTGCTACCTGGGACTCCTCCTTTCCCACCAAAAAGGTAAAATGGATATTCTTGATTGCTCCTGTATTAATAAAGAAATATGCATACATTTCACTAACTGAATATCCTACTTCTGAGTATCTTTACAAAGTAAAAAAGCATAATTCAGAAGAAAAAACTAAACTAAAAAAAGCTAAAACACAACTTAATTACCTCGAATTTCAAAGGCAGCTGGTCATTGATAAACTACGATCATATTAACTCTAGCAAAATCCTGTCCAAAAATGTCATGAATACAAAGGTACATAGTCGGAGAACAACAACATTGTGGGAGAACTAATAGCTTTTTATTCTTCTAGCCCATAGATCCACTCTTCTATTAGTTCAAGTTTAGGATAGCCAACATCCTTCATATTGATGGTTAAATATCCCAACATATCATATATCACGCAGTACTGAGGAAGCTTCTTATCTTTACATACAAAACAATGTGGATATCCAGAAGTATCAATCCAACTACACCCAACCTCCTTTGACAATCCCATTTTGCGCATTCCTCTTCTGCCGTTATCTACAGACTGCCAATTTCCTTCCTCAGCATATATATATTTGAAAGCAGAACATGATAACCAGAAATTCCATCACTCCCCTCGAATTCAAGCAGCTTACTGGAAACAATTTTCCCCAATTCAAAATTTCTATGCACTCTGCAGGCTGCAAGGAGTGATCCCCATATTCCCAAGTTATTACCCTCAACACCCAACTGTTTAGCAAAATTATGAGCTTCATCCAACCGTCCAACTCTTCCTAACACGTCAACCACACAAGCATAGTGCTCTGCTGACGGCTGAATCCCTTATTCTTCACCCATCAGCTCAAATATTTGAAGGCCTGAATCAACCAATCCGGTGTAGCTGCAAGCAGACAGGACTGCTACAAAGGTAACAGCATCTGGTTCTAAACCATTCTGCCGCAAAGAGTAGAACAGTGTTAGAGCTTTCCTACGCATCCCATCGACTGGAATATTGCTCGTTCTTCTCTAATCATATTAGATTTGGCATACATGTCTATCAGGTAACTCTCCATCCCTTCAAATTGAATATTGTGCTTCAGAAGATAAGCATGGGTCTGTTTACCAATTTCCCTGTCCCTAAGATTTGATGCCGCAGAAAGCAGGATGGTAATTGTTATATCATCAATTGCAACCCATAGCTTTTGCATCTCATATACAAGCATCAAAGCCTCATTATCCAGTTCGTTCTGTACCAAAGTAGACACCATGGTGTTCTATGACACTAAATATCTTTCCTTCATTCCATTAAAAACTTTAAATGAATTGCCAACATGGGTTACACCTAGAATATGTGGCTATCATAGCATTAAGCAAAATAACCTGTGAATCCCCGCATTTCATTATCAGACATGCATGTAGCTGTTGGGCAAACTCCAAATGCTGCAACTGTGAAGTTGCCGTAAGAGCGGATACAAATGTCACATCATCAGCAGTAATAGCATCCTCTGCTTCAACAGCTTCAAGAAAGAGATCAACTGCTTTAAAAGGAAAATTGTTCTGAATGTACCCGCTAATCATAGAGTTCCAGATCTCTGTATTTCTTTCACAAGTATTCTCAAATATTCTGGTCGCCAAATCAACACATCCAAGCTCAGCTTGCATAACAATGGCAGCACTAACAACAAACAGGTCATTTACATATGCATTACCCAATTTGACAAGCAATCCATAAAGTAAATCAGCAACTCTAACATCCCCTATTTCTGATACAGCAGGAAAAACATTAGTAAAACTAACAACAGTTGGCTTAATGACTAATCTCATCATCATAACAAAACACCTCACTGCTTCCGAAAACCTCTTCCTTTTCACATACCATGAAAAAATAGTATTCCATGCAACAACATTTCTTTTACGCATAGTTCTAAACACCCTTTCAACTAAATCACAATCAGAACCATTATCCAATGTAAGACAAGTAGCAGAGTACATATTCAACAAAGAATTACTAACAATCCTACTAGGACGAATCCCAGAACTCAGAATGTGGCAATGCACAGCATTACCTACAAGAATCCGTTTGGTCTCCGCGCAAGCCTTGATAAAACAAACAACAACATACCCAGTGAAATCCCACTAGGTGGGGTCTGGGGAGGGTGGAGTGTACGCAGACCCTGCCACTACCTCGTAGAGGTAGAGAGGCTGTTTCCGAGAGACCCTCAGCTCAAGTACATCAAAACCAAGTAAAAGGCGAGGAAAACATTGTGTAAAACATCACATCCAATAAGAAAGAAAGTTATAATCAACAAGGGGACAGCAACATCTATAAACCAATGAGAGAAGTGAAATGCAATAAACACCAGAAAGCTATATGTAACACAAACAAGAATTGCAAGTGTAAGGCAAGGACTACTACAAACGCTAACAACCCATACTCTCGCAAGGGAGGACAACACTCTAGCCCTACTAACCTACAACCTTAATACGTGACCTCCACGCTTTCCTATCTAGAGTCATGTCTTCGGTAATGTGAAGCTGAGCCAAGTCCTGTCTAATCACCTCTCCCCAGTACTTCTTAGGCCTACCTCTACCCCTATGCGTACCCTCTACAACCAGCCTCTCACACCTCCTCACTGGTGCGTCTGCGCACCGTCTCCTCACATGTCCAAACCATCTCAGTCTCGCTTCTCTCAGCTTGTCCACCACAGAGGCCACTCCCACCTTCTCCCGGATAACTTCATTCCTAATCTTATCACTCCTAGTGTGCCCACACATCCATCTCAACATCCTCATCTCCGCAACATGCATTTTCTGGACATGTGAGTTCTTGACTGGCCAACACTCCGCTCCATACAACAAGGCCGGTCTAACTACCACTCTGTAAAACTTACCTTTAAGTCTAGGTGGAATTTTCTTATCACACAAGACTCCAGAGGCAAGCCTCCATTTCATCCAAGCAACCCCAATGCGATGTGTGACATCATCATCGATGTCGCCACTTCCTTGGATTACCGACCCAAGATACTTAAAACTTTCTTTCTTAGGAATGATCTGTGTGGCAAGTCTCACATCCCCATCTGCCTCATCCAACGCATCACTGAATTTGCACCCCAAATATTCTGTTTTGGTCCTACTCAACCTGAACCCTTTGGACTCCAGCGTTTGTCTCCACACCTCCAACCTCGCATCGACTCTATCCCGCGTCTCATCAATCAGTACTATGTCATCCGCAAATAACATACACCATGGGACCCTCTCCTGAATAGACCGCGTCAACTCGTCCATCACCAAAGCAAATAGAAAAGGGCTAAGGACTGATCCTTGGTGCAGCCCCATCTCAACCGGGAAATGTTCTGAGTCACCTCCAACCATTCTAACCCGAGTCTTGGCTCCACCGTACATGTCCTTTATTGCCCTAATATAAATCATCGGGACACCTTTAGCCTCCAAGCACCTCCAGAGGATAACAGAGGAATAAGTATACTGATCACATACGGATGAACCCACATGTTTCAATCGAGAATAGAATGAAATTGCTTCATGGGGCATGTTATTACAGATAAACCCAATGATAATTGTGTTCCAAAGGACAGTTGTTGGTTGAGGAATTGTATCGAACAGTTGGCAGGCGAGATGGGGTTAAACGAAAGTGAATTGTTCTGGATTTTGGCTCTGTGAAAGTGCATTGTTGGTCGGTGAGGAGTAGGGAAGATTAATTTGGGAGATGGGTTAAACTCAAAGATGGAGCCTGTGAGAAAGTTGAAGAAGACAACGGTTTGGTCTTATAAATAGTCATCCACTTCAAAATTATGATCTTACAAATACTCATCCACTTCTCATGAAAGCAAGCCTAACCATTGACAATTTAAAAGAGTAAAAACCTACATATTTAATATGAAAATATTGTGGAACTCAGAAGTTGGAATTAATACTTTGTATTATATTGGTGATGCAGTTAAGACCAAATACACCTATGACATATATGAAGATGTACTCTATCCACCTAGAAATATAATAATATATGAGATGTTTAGAAGCTCACCAACGTGGTCATTGAGAAATAAGAAATTCCGTTTTAGTAAAAATGTAAGACGTGCAATCAAACACAAGAAATGATATGAACATCAATTCAGATTATTAATGTCGTCCTCAAGAACTGTACTTCAAACTGACACGTGTTCCTATTTTGTCCAAGAAGCCCCATTTCACCATTCTACATATGCTTTTGAATTTCAGGATAATTAGGTAATGGGACATATCCAGACTCGATGGCATTGGTATCTTCAATTAAGATATTATAGTGATCCTTAATATCATCCGTCAATTTCCCAAGAAGTGTTTTGCCATTTCCTCCAACAGATTGTTGTTATCCTCGTTGATCGCAAGAGTATTCTCAAAGATTTTATCCTCCTCCTTAGTCTAGAAGGAATTATTGCATGTCTGATCGGTGTTCATTTTCTTTTAGATCAACAAGGAAAGCTTTAACATGAAAAAGATAAGCTCTTCAAGAGGATTAAGAAAACGGAGGAGTGTCAATATATGACCAAAAACTACCATAAATATCGGGCATCTAAAATAAGATTTTTTGTAATCTCTATCACTTAGTAATTAAAAACAATCGCGGCAACACACATTCTTTTAAATCAGTTATGGATACTAAGAAAAGTAACTTGAGCCAAGTGTGTGTCAGAAATAGTCTCTCGTAGTATCCATAACTGATTTAGAAGATTGTGCGATTGTTTCTGATTTCTAAGTGTCAGGGGTTACAAAAAATCTTATTTTAGATGCCCGATATTTATGATAAATTTTGGTTATATATTGACACTCATCCGTTATTTGAATCCTCTTGAAGAGCTTATCTTTTTCATGTTTGAGCTTTCCTTGTAGATCTAAAAGAAAATGAACACTGATCGAACATGCAATAACTCCTTCTGGACTAAGGAGGAGAATAAAATCTTTGAGAATACTCTTGCGATCAACAAGGATAACAACAATCTATTGGAGGAAATGGCAAAAGCACTTCTTGGGAAATTGACGGATGATATTAAGGATCATTGTAATGTATTAATTGAAGATATCAATATCATCGAGTCTGGATATGTACATTATCTAATTATCCTGAAATGCAAAACCAGAATTAATACTTTGAATTGATGTTTATATCATTTTTTGTAGATGTAGAATGGCGAAAAGGGGCTTCTTGGACAGAACAGGAACACAGGTCAGTGTCCAGTACAGTTCTTGAAGACGACATTAATAATCTGAATTGATGTTTATATCATTTCTTGTATTTGATTGCACTACTTACATTATCACTAAAATGGAATTTCAAAATTTCTTATTTCTCAATTACCACGTTTGTGTGCTTCTAAACATCTCATATCTTATTATATTCTTAGGTGGATAGAGTACATCTTCATATATCTCATAGGTGTATCTGGTCTTCATAAAAGCTTCAGTTCTACAGATATTTTTGAGTAACTTGTTGCTAAGACAAACAGTGCTTACACGTATTTCCTCTAATTGAATTTCACGTGAAGAGCCCCTTCCAAGCTGGCAATACATAATAATGGAAATAGACTAGGGCAAAAACATGTTGTTCGGGACAATTAATGTTCTAGTATGCTAGTCTCTCCTTCAGTGATTTAGATCTGGTTTCAGTTTGGTGTTGTCGCGATTTGCTGAGTTTTGCTCAATATTGAATTGATAGTTTTTTGTGGATGCTTGTTCTTGATGTCAAATAAATCTGGTATTTGACTATCGACTACAATTATTTTGTTGGGTGAATTGGTTGCTAATTTCTTGGAATCAAATATTATTGATGACCTTCTGAAGCTAGGCTATTCTTAAGTTTTTCATCAAGGTGAACCAGTAAAGGGAGACAATTTTTTAAAGCTAATGACATGAAAGAAGTACTTAATAGAACAAATAAATGAAATTTGGCTTGTTGATGGTATTGACATGATCATGATATAAGATGTATGCATGCCTGCATTGGGCTTGTACAATCTTCAATGGACCAATCATGCGCTCAAGTGCGCAACCTATACCAAGGGTTGGTTTGAAAGTCGGCCTTACTCAACAACCACCTTTCTTAGTAAGGTTGCTTGTTTCCACTCATTAAGATTCTATCTACAAAAAGAGGTGCATGAAGGATACTCAAATTGCTCTCACTAACACTAGAGAAGGTGAGGACGTCTTTCTTTCCTACCTCCATACAGTTCGCCTTAAAGCCTTAAAGGAGAAGGGGAAGAATCGTTATCCAAGTAATTGGTCTTTGTTGGTCGTTGTTCCAGTTGAGCACTCTCTCATCTTTGTCCAATCCCATCTTAGAATCTTCCAAGATGTTATAGAATTTTCAAGATGCCTCCAAAGAGAATATGTAGCCTTTTTATTTTATATAGGCATGAATGAAAGGTTTTACGGTAGTCTCCAAGTAATCCTAATGGACCCTTGGGCTTAAAACATGTGGGTGGACCATTTTGTAGAAGCCCAACCTAGGCCAATGTAGTTGGGTTTGACTTAAGTCATGCAATCTTGACTTAAATAATTAATCTGGCTGTATTAACCCAAAATGTTCACTTGGGTCAATATGTCTTGAATTTATAACTTCGTTCAAATTTTGTATGGACTTAATCCCATAAAATTTTGCATGTCTTGATATTAACAAATTGCCTTTTCAGTACTGGATTGTATATGTTGGTATTGTTTGTGTTTGTTAGCTTCTCCTATATTAATATTTTGGGTATTTTGAGTTGAAACTATAACTCAAACAATTAGAAAGGAGGAAATATGGCTATAAATTATTAGGGTAAGAAAATTTTGGTTTCGGCGAATGAGTTTGCGAGTCCTCTCAATATCAAGAATCCCTTAAAGAATTTACTTCAGTTACTACCCTTGTTGATTCAAGAAAAGCATATGCGATCTCCTCTTTGAACAACTGGGTGTATCGGTAATTGATACAGGTACTAGTAATTACATGACACGTAATCCCAATATATTTTCTACCTTTCGATCACACAAAGAACCCTCTCAAGTAATGGTAGTTGATGGCTCAACACTTAACATTGTGGGATTTGGAACCATTAAAGCAACCTATTCTATTGCCATGTCATATGTATTAAATACCAGACTCTACTCAGAACTTGAATCTTAGAGACCCTCTTTTCATTTTGTAGGATGTCCAATAGTCTATATAGAAGAAAATGAATGGTTACAAAGACCATTTATAGAAGAGGAAGTGTTATTGATCATCAACCAGTATGACGGGGACAAAGCACCAGACCCTGATGACTTCACTATGGATTTCTTTAAGAAATGTTGGGATATTTTGAAAGAGAACTGAATGTTGAGTACAAAAATTTTCCATCAGAGGAGTGCGTTTGAGAAATCATTTAATGCTATATTGATCGCTTCAATCCCAAAGAAACCTGATGCAATTGAGCTAAAAGACTTTAGACCTATCAGTTTGATAGGAGTAGTCTATAAAATCAACTCCAAGTTGCTAACTGAGAATGAAGACAGTGATAGTGAAATTGGTTGATAAACACCAAATGGCTTTTTTAAGATGTAGGCAAATAATGGATGCAACATTGTTGGCTAATGAAATGGTCAACTCAAAGGTAAGGCAGAAAAAACCTAGGATTCTATGCAAGCTAGGCATTGAGAAAACCTATGAACATGTCAATTGGAATTTCCTTCTAAAAAAACTAAAGGACATGAGATTTGGTAGCAAGTGGATTGGTTGGATCAATAGCTGCATTTCAAGTGTGAAGTTTTCCCTCCTCATAAATCGAAACACTGAAGGATTCTTCCAATCTCAGAGAGGTCTTAGATAGGGAGATCCTATGTCCCTATTCCTATTCTTAATAGCCATGAAGGGGTTGAATCACATGTTCCGGAAGTCAAAGACTAATGGGTGGGAGAGGATTTAGTGCACTTGCTGGGAGAGGGAAGGAGCTGGAGATCACACACTTTTTCTATGTTGATGATGCTCTTATATTCTATGAGGCAAAGGAGGCACAAATTAGACACATAAGGGCTATACTCACTATTTAGCAGAGCATTTCAAGCCTCCATGTCAATTGGCTGAAGAGTCATCTCCTCCCTATCAACCAAGTTGACAATTTTCTTGGGCTAGTTGAGACATTGAGTTGCTAGGTAGATGCACAACCAACAAAATATCTGGAACTACCTTTGGGTGCTAAGAACAAAGAGCTGGAAGTGTGCAATGTGGTGTTGGAGAGATGTGGGAGGAAATAAGCCCGGTGAAGAAGCTAGTATTTGTCCCAAGGTGGTAGGGTGACCCTCATCAAGTCAGTATTAGATGAATCACCTACTTATATGATGAGTTTATTTCCAATCCCCAAGAACATTGAGAAGAAAATAAGTAGGCTCAGGATATCTTTTCTTTGGCGAGGCAACAAGGAAAGGGAAGGCTACAACTTGGTGAAGTGGGATACTCTCACACTTAGCAAAAACCAAGGAGGCTAGGATTGAAGGACCAAAGTCTCTAAAACAGTAGTTTACTCCAAAAGTGGCTATGGACATTCTGTATAGAATATAGAGCCTTATAGAAGAGATTTATATCAGGAAAGTATGGTTTATTTAACCGATGGACAACTGAAGAGGTGATGGGCACATTTGGATGCAGTGTTTGGAAGAACATTAGAAGACTATGGCCACATTTCAAAAACAACATATGTATTAGTGTTGGGGATGGACGGAAGATAGAGTTCTTGAATGAAAGATAGATAGAAGAAGACAGTTTTAGAAACCTATTCCCTCTTCTATATACATTGAGTATGCAGAACAATGACACTGTGGAACAAGCCTAGAGTCAACACGGTTGGAATCTACTTTTTAGGAGTGCATTGAATGATTGTGAAATTGAGGAGGTTGCCAAACTATTAGGGGTTCTTAATGATTTCCTAAGTACTTCTTAGAGGTTTGATAAGCCAAAATGAAAAATAAACAACAAAAGGGTATATATAGTGAAATCATGCTATTGAAAGATGAACTATAATATCCCACTGATTGAACCAACCTTAGCAGACATATTAATAGTTATCTGGACCAATCTTAACAAGTGTTATTAATGCCATTTGGCTCCAATATAAAAACACTCATGAACTTGCAAACACTATATCACAGAAAATCCTTAATACAACAGTTTAAAAGTCGACCTGCAGGACAAGTATAAGTTATTCAAAGGGAAGAACTGGTCACCTAATTTACATGTGCTTCAGTCAATCAGACAGCTTGATAGAAGTTGTCATTTTGGATAAGACCCTTCTTTTGCGATCTGGGACTCCTCGTTTCCCACCTAAATGGTAAAATGGATATTCTTGACTAATCTGTATTAGTAATAAAGAAATATACATACATTTCACTAACTGAATATCCTACTTTTGAGTATCTTTACAAAGTAAAAAAACATAATTCAGAAGAAAAAACTAAACTAAAAAAAGCTAAAACACAACTTAATTACCTCGAGTTTCAAAGGCAGCTGGTCATTGATAAACTACAATCATATGAACTCTAGCAAAATCCTGTCCAAAACATCATGAATACAAAGGTACATAGTGGGAGAACAACAACATAGTGGGAGAACTAATAGCTTTTTATTCTTCTAGCCCATAGATCCACTCTTCTATTAGTTCAAGTTTAGGCTTATAGCCAGCATCCTACATATTGATGGTTAATTATCCCAACATATCATATATCATGCAGTACTGAGGATGCTTCTTATCTTTAGATACAAAACAGTGTGGATATCCAGAAGTATCAATCCAACTACAGTTAACCCCCTTTGACAATCTCATTTTGCGCATTCCTCTTCTGACGTTATCGACAGACTGCCAATTTCCTACCTCTGCATATATATTTGAAAGCAGAATATGATAACCATAAATTCCATCACTCCCCTCTAATTCAAGCAGCTTACTGGAAACAATTTTCCCCAATTCAAAATTTATATGCACTCTGCAGGCTGCAAGGAGTGATCCCCATCTTCCCAAGACATTACCCTCAACACCCAACTGTTTAGAAAAATTATGAGCTTCATCCAACCGTCCAACTCTCCTAAAATGTCAACCACACAAGCATAGTGCTCTGCTGATGGCTGAACCCCGTATTCTTCACCGATCAGCTCAAATATTTAAAGGCCTGTATCAGCCAATCCGGTGTAGCTGCAAGTAGACTGGACTGCTACAAAGGTAACAGCTTCTGGTTCTAATCCATTCTGCCGCAAAAAGTAGAACATGGTTACACCTAGAATATGTGGCTATCATAGCATTAAGTGAAATAACCTGTGAATCCCTGCATTTCTTTATCAGACATGCATGTAGCTTTTGGGCAAACTCCAAATGCTGCAGCTGTGAAGTTGCCATAAGAGCGGATACAAATGTCACATCATCAGTAGTAACAGCATCATCTGCTTCTACGGCTTGAAGAAAGAGATCAACAGCTTTTAAAGGAAATTGTTCTAAATGTACCCGCTAATCATAGAGTTCCAGATCTCTGTATTTCTTTCACAAGTATTCTCAAATATTCTGGTCACCAAATCAACGCAACCAAGCTCAGCATACATAACAATGGTAGCACTAACAACAAACAAGTCATTTTCATATGCATTACCCAATTTCGCAAGCAACCCATAAAGAACATCAACAACTCTAACATCCCCTATTTCTGATACAGCAAGAATAACATTAAATAAAACTAACAACAGTTTGCTTAATGCCTAATCTCATCATCATAACAAAACACCTCACCGCTTCCGAAAACCTCTTCCTTTTCACATACCATGAAAAAATAGTATTCCACGCAACAACATTTCTTTTACGCATAGTTCTAAACACCCTTTAAACTAAATCACAATCAGTACCATTATCCAATGTAAGACAAGTAGCAGAGTACATATTCAACAAACAATTACTAACAATCCTACTAGTATGAATCCCAGAATGCAGAATGTGTCAATGCACAACTTTACCTACAAGAATCCGTTTGGTCTCTGCGCAAGCCTTGAGAACAGAGGAATGAGTAGACTGATCACATACGGATGAACCCACATGATTCAATCGAGAATAGAATGAAATGGCTTCATGGGGCATGTTATTACAGATAAACCCAATTATTATTGTGTTCCAAAGGACAGTTGATGGTTGAGGAATTGTATCGAACAGTTGGCGGGGGAGATGGGGTTGGCCTTGTCTGCACGATTCGCTTAAACAAAGGTGAATTGTTCTGGGTTTTGAGTCTGCAAGAGTGCATTCTTGATCGGTGAGGGATAGAGAAGAGTAATTTGGGAGATGGGTTAAGCACAAGGATGGAGACGGTGAGAAAGTTGAAGGAAGAGGAAGAAGACAATGGTTTGGTCTTACAAATACTCATTCACTTCAATATTTCAATTTGTTTGTCCAGTTTTAACCTAACAAGTTGTTCCTTTATTTAAAAAGAATGACCTACTTTGACTTTTTAATCTTGTGGTTCTAAATCAAAGTTATGTTAAATGTACCAAAATGTACTTTAATTTTGTGGTTTCAAACATGTCACGTGGAAAGTTGAAGTTAAAGTGTTGCAAAAAAAGGAAATGGGTTATTCTTTTTTAAACAGACTAAAAAGGAAATTTGGTTATTCTCTTTGAAACAGACTAAAAAGGAAATTTGGTCATTCTTTTTAAACAAAGGGAGTAATTGTTTTTTAAAAAATAAATTGATTAATCTATATCTATTTATATCTATATCTATATTACCTTAAAAACATGAACTCCTAACTTGAATGTTGAATTACTATAATATCCCTAACTTGGGTTGTGACTTTTTCGTTGAGTTGTGACTTTTCCGATAAGTTGTGACTTTTTTCAAAGGATTGTGATTTTTCAATGAGTTGTAACTTTTTCAAAGAGTTGTGTGTGACTTTTCCAAAGGGTTGTGACTTCTCAGAAATGTCATGACTTTTCAGATAAGACACAAAAAATATTTGTTCATACTACCCTTTGTTGACTATAAATAGAGGGGCCTCCTCTCACTTTTCAACCACAATTTTTTTTAATCTTCTACTCTTCTTCTTCTTGCATTTTAAATTTTTTTGTGTGATTTATTGTCATTGAGTGAGTTCGAAGTTTAGCAGAATATGAAGTACCACTATTTTGATGAAGTAAACCGTTCTATCCTAAAAGGGTATATTCCATAACCTTGAGTACTTGAGGAAAATAATTTTGATGATATAATAATTATTGATTTGCTTAATATATACATTAGTATGTAATGTTCCAATATATAAAGTTAACATGATGTAGTCTAAATTCATTTATTTTTGTTAACAATTTCTCTTGTGGTGTAGATATATGCTTCTGAATATCTTTTTCCAAAATTTAGAGAATTGTCACGATTTTTTTTATGCTTAAGACAAAAGAATGACTTTATTTATCAATGCTACTTGTGTGATTTAGATTGTCAGAAAGTTTGCTTCAGAATAGTTATTACCCCTTTTGTTTTACTTATTAGCTATTTTTTAATATTTCAGTATTTTAGACGAAGAAAAGTTCATATGACTTGTAATAACATCAGTTGAAGTTTGTATTATTTTAATTTTTATTATTTATTTAATAGCTAATTTTTGTGAGAAATATATTTTCATAAATGCAAATATAATAATGTCAATTATATTTGTATATCAAATCTCTCTCGCTTTATACAAACACAAATTATACATTGTATTTTGTATAATTTGTGTTTGTATAAAGCGAGAAAGAAAGAAAGATAAAAGAGAACTGGGAAGTAGAAGATTTGTATTTGTACAATTATAAGTGTATAGGATGAAGAGATATGCATTTAAATTTGTATATACAGTTCTCTCTCGCTTTATACAAACACCAACACAATTATACATTTGTGTTTGTATAAAGCGAGAGAGGCGAGGGACAGTGGCGAGCGAGATTCAAGGGAGAGAGGCGAATGGCAAAGTATTTGCCACAGATCAAAATTAATTGAAACTGTGGTTATAACATTATTTTGAATTAATAATTTACTATTTTATACAATTTTCCCATTATTAATTGGATCGTGTTTGCAATTTATTTACATACTTGAACAAATAGACATTTGCAAGGTGCAAATTCTGCAATTGCAACGTCTATAGGCTTTCTCATAATATGGATATGCTAATTTGGGAGCAGAAGGTGAAGGTGTCCAGCAGGCTCCTTCTCTGGCTTTCCCTTTAAGGGACGTGCTTCCTTAGTCACGAGAATTTCTTCCCTCTCGTGTTGTCTCCTCACCAAGCACACTTCTTGTCATTTCATCCTTTCCTCGTATCTAATTTGGCCTGAAGTTTTTCTTTAGCTATGTTTGGAAGGATATAAAGGTATTAACTAATTTTAGGGGTGTACATATAGATGGTCTTTGGTTCGGTTTTTTCATTTACCAAATCAAACCAGCTATGTCGGTTTTATAACTTCATAAAGCAAATCAAATCAATAAAAGTGTTGGTTTTTCGGGCAAGGGGTGTCAATTCACTCCCTTTGAATATGATTCATAACTTTATTTATCTTTGAGAAAGTTCTTTTTCGTGTACCTATATACATATAGTATCTAATTTTACAAGCATTAATATGTTTTGGTACCATTTTATTTGTAGAATTTAGATTCCAAAAGCTAGAGGATTTGCTGGAGATTGGAAAATACGACTATTATGCATGCAATTCTAGCACTCCTTCAAAGCAGTACAAAGATAGTCCAGCAATAGCATTCATGTTGGTACCTGGAGATTATTTCTTCAAATCCGGCAATTATGGTAGTTGCATCAATGGCCAGAAGCTATACATAAATGTAGCAGCTCCATTTGAAGATGATGTTGATGATAAGATTTGAGATAATTAGCAAAGCGCATATTTCAAAGTTAGACAATAATAACCGCTTAATGAGTTCAGAATGACTGTGATCTTATTTATGTATGCATACATTTTCTTTCTTTTGTTTTTGCACACATATAGCTTGAGTCGAAGACAATAGGTTCAGTTGAACTCATAGAACCTGTGGGAGCTATATGCCTTTTACTTGTTTCAGATGGCAGAAGAATGCTCGTGGAGACACTCTCTTGCTGTTTTGTTTCCAATGTGAATTCTGATATGTATTACATGAAAACTATTTTACCTGGGAACTTTGCTGTTTTGTTTTCCATGTGAATTCTGATATGTATTACCAGAAATCTATTTGCTGAGACAACTAAAAACCACATTGGCTATTATTTTCACAAGACGGGGAGTCAACATAATATGTCAGAATGGGGTGTTTAAACAGAAAAGTGATCCTTTTAGTCCATCTATACCATGTAATCAAAATAGTCCTTAATGTATGAAAAAGTGATATATTAAGGGTGGTGGCGGGAGGAAAAAGGCCACTTTTTCTACGCATTTCGATTACGAGGTATATATAAATGACTAAAATAGTCTAACCCCATACATTAAGGACCATTTTGATCATTTAATTGATAAACAAATCTTCAGAAAACCAAGTGCAATATCAATATTAACAACCTATCTGGTTGTGAGTAACTAATATCAATATTAACAGCTTCTCCTCCACCAAATCAGAACATTTGATCAGTGAACAGGTCATGCAGATCAAAAATACCTTCATAGTCAACGGGAGTTTAGATGAGGGGGCAAAGGGAGGTAACTAAGCAGCAGCCGCCCCTGCAGCTGCATATATAACAGGACATTCCGCTATGAGCAGTTGGTGCTTTCCCAACATCAAAAATGGAACTGATATCATTGTCTTCGTCCATGGGCTCAGTGACTA
The DNA here is from genome assembly GCF_019186545.1 of Solanum stenotomum. Lineage (NCBI taxonomy): Eukaryota > Viridiplantae > Streptophyta > Magnoliopsida > Solanales > Solanaceae > Solanum > Solanum stenotomum. Next base: position 47,396,964 of record NC_064292.1, read on the forward strand.
ATGCTCCTTTCTCGCCTCTTCCTTACCTATAGGAGAAATCTTCTCTTATGTCCTTCACCCCTTGCCTGGAAACAAAGAATGTAGACAAAGATAGAAGGGAAAAGAAGTGAACATTTAAGAACTACCTTTGCCAAATGATTATTTAGCTAGCTATTCAGAGGACGAAATTCGCTTATAACCAACTTCAACGCGATCTTTTCTTGTGATGCTATTACTTTATTGTCAGGTGAAGGAGGTCAATCACTAACTCACACTTGAGCATTGTTATAGAAGGTTGAAAATATTGAGCAGCTAAATCTTCAAAAAATCAGGTCAGTTTCCATTTGTACAACAAGAAACCAGGGTGTTGAAGCATCAATCTTAAACACTTGTATTATTCTAGTTCTTCACCAGAAAATTTGGATGTTATTGAATGTTAGAATCTGAAATCTTTAGATATATCATATCACCCCATGTGGACATGTGATGGAATCTCGAGCACCTTATTTCTAGATCTCAATTCCTAATTCTCTTGAAGATTAAGGACGATTCAGGTGGCACAAGGAAGATTGATGCTCCAAATTTGGTATTCGCTAGAATAAATACGGGATTTATGATTCTTGAGCTGAAAGTTGCAAGAGAGTCAAGACAGCTAAAGCACTCAAAAATAGATTTGCTTTGCCACAATTTAGATTTGGTATGGCTTTGTAAGTTGAACAAATTCTATCAAACTCGGCCTCATGGTCTCAAGTTTCCATTCATTTTGACAAAAAAATTAAGTTCAGAGGGCACACACAGTTGTTATACCCCAGGCCAAGTTGTCATTTTAGATATAGATATATAGTGCCTCACTTTAGGAGTTTTCAATGCTTGTGACTGTTTTGCTATTGAGTTGCCATCCGAGGAGACTTAACCTGCAATCAACAAGTGAAATGGTTACAGTTTCATGGATCGTTTGATGTATACGAAGAATTTGAGTTGGTCTACTTGTCATGAAAGAAAGCCTAGCCATTGACATTTAAAAGAAGTAAAAGCCTACAAATTTGATCGGAAAATCCTGTGGAACTCAGAAGTTGGAAGCTAGCACGAAGGAGCCTTACAAAGAGGGTGAAATAATAATTTTTATTAGATTAGTGATGCAGTTAATTTCTCTATAAAGTTTATTAATCTATTGGTGAGGTAAGATTATTTCTAACTATCATTTCATTGGTGTTGTTTATTTAAGTCAAAAAATTACCAAGCAGTATCAAGATTTCAATATATTTTTGTAGACATGTGGATTTGAAGGTTGTTATCAGATATATCAATCGATGTCAATCCTTGAAGCAGTTGACTCTATTTTTGAGGTTGGCGTTATGATATACACACAACGTTTTATATACTCTTCTTTTCCCTTTCTTTCCTCTTCCTTGTGCAACAGATTCAACATCTCGGAGCTCACTTACTCCTTCATGTGATGAATATTGTGACTTTACATTTAGTACAAGTACAGCTTCACAAAGGAAAAATTGACTCCTACTGGATCATAAAAGGGAATAATAACAAATATTATTAACGTCATCCTTGAATCAGTCCACTCTTTATGGTTATCATGAAGTGACAATATTTTAAAAGGGAATAACGTTCTTTGAGAAAGCTTTCTCTAAATGAGGTCAATTTAGACTTTACTTCACGAAAGTTGTGGGTTTATATCTTGAAAATCAAACATCCGGTGTTTCAAGTATTCCAGAAGTTTCATGCTATGGTGAAAAGGGAGACAGGTAGAAAGCTAAAGCGTCTCTGCACTGACAATGGAATTTGAGCAGTAATATTCAAGCAATGAGATCAGACATGAAAAGACAATGGTGTAGCTGAGAGAATGAATCTCACCATTGTTGAGAAACATTGCTCAAAATGGCTAAACTGCTCAAGCAGTTGATTCTATATAGTGGATTCGATTCCTCAACATTAAGAGACAAGAAGAAAATGTAATATTTGAGCCATAGATCTTTAGTATAAGCACACTTTTATGAAATGAGTGTTCATTTGTGTTGGTCCTCAATCTGTTGTTGCATTTGGTATAATACTTGAACTTGGTATAAGAGCTAAGGCCAAAGGGTACACCAGTTTTCGTAACACTATGTGGTACCTGTGCACCTGATGTGCCAACATCTGTTTCCTTTCGATGATTGAGGACTAAATTTACTCAGCATCATAAGGAAAGAGTGCTGGATGGAAATTGCAGATGCGTGACAAAGAGTTGATTATCAAGTTTTGCAGCAAAATCGAACTACAAAATCAGTTTTTTAAGGTATGTTTGCACATTAATAATAAGAATTATGTGACCATAAGGAGACATACTGCCTGATTGCCTCATTGAGATTAGTTTTAAAGAGACAAGATTAGTATTCTCTCTAAACATGGTTGCAACTTTCAAGCTTGGTTAACTCATCAACTGCGGTTCTTTGAGAAAGCTTTCTCTAAATGAGGTCAATTTAGACGAAAACCAAATCTGATATGATGAGAAGAAAGAGCAATTTTTTTCTACCTTTGATGGAAACTCTTGCACCAATAATTAATATATGGCTGCCTTCGAAACTTTAAACCAACTGGGAGTCTTGCTTCCAGAACAAAACTACGTGATAAGGAAAGCAATAAAAATGTACACTCCATTGTTGCAGGCACACACTGGTGGCAGAAGGAAAAGGATCACTTTTTTCTATACATCAAGGTTTATACTGGTTAAGTGGTATTTATGAAAGACTAAAATAGTCCCACCCCATACATTAAGAAGCATTTTGATCATTTGATCGATAAAAAAATCTCAACGGTCCAGACACCCCACCCTCATCCCACTCCGCTGGTGGTGGGCTGGTGGCTAGTAAATTACTCATTGTTCTCATTCTTTCAGTCGTACCAATTTGGTATACAACTCCTCATAACACTAGATATGTTTTATGATAAGGTAGCCATAAGAATACAGAAATACACTTAGCTTAGTAGCATTTGATTCTAGTCTGAACCATTAGCTTGTAAGAGGCTTTTGGCAAAAAGATAAACCAACAAACTACATAAACAAAGAGCTTGCAAGAAATCAAATTGCTACCATTTTCTTTTGAAAATTTTCAACCAAAATCCACCTAGTCTCTCAAAAGAGTTTGAAGATACACAAAATCTTGCTCCCTAAAGCAGATTAAGAATAGATAAAGAAGAGCAATACTGTCTAACATAATGGCATAAGTCTTCAAAAAAAAAAAAAACAAGTGCTTCTCCTCCACCAAATCAGAACATCGGATCTATGAACAGGTCATCCGGATCAAAAATGCCTTCATCATCAAAGGGAGGTAACTGAGCAAGAGCCGCCTCTGCAGCTGAATAGCGGGGGATTCCGCTTAAAGTAGCATCAAACAGCACAGGATAAGAAGTTGGTAATTTCCCAACATCAAAAATGGTAGTGATATCATTATCTTCATCCACGGGTTCAGTGAGCAATGCTTCAAGTTCACTCCCAATTCTAGCGATAGGATGACCGTAAGTTCCACTGCTAGGAGCAGTACATGATTGTTTGCTGGGTAATAGGGAACTTCCAGCATCAACATTCACATCAGACCCAACATTGACAACAGCATTATGGTCTGTGGACTCTCCTCCAACAACTTCTATCATCTGCTCCGCATTGGTGCTTTCTCGAGGCAACATGCTCTCATTGCTAGTGTTTGGCACTGCTTGTGATCCTCCGTGAGGAGACCCAATCATATCCTCGGTGTGTGGAACTTGGGAAGTTCCAGTGGCTTCAGCATCCTCCTTCTGCCTAGATATACTTCTCCAGTCACCTTCTTCATTTATTTCTAAGCCCCGGAGAAATGACCTATAGCAGGAAAGATAGAGAAATAAGTTATTATCAGCTTTGAAGTTAATCCAGGAAACAAGATTGCAGGACAGCATAAAAGGGACTCTTCACGTGATATTCAATTAGATGAAATACGTGTAAGCATCGTTTGTCTTAGCTACAAGTTACACAAAATATCTCCAGAACTAAAGCTTTTATGAAGACCAAATATACCAATGACATATGTGAAGGTGTACTCTATCAATAATATATGAGATGTTTAGAAGCACACCAACTTGGTCAGTGAGATTTAAGAATATTGGAATTCCGTTTTAGTAAAAATGTAAATCGTGCAATCAATCAAAAGAAATGATATAAACATCAATTCAGATTATTCATGTCGTCCTCAAGAACTGTACTAGAAACTGACCTGTGTTCCTGTTCTGTCCAAGAAGCCCCTTTTCGCCATTCTGCATCTGCTTTTGAATTCTGGTATTGCATTTTAGGATGATTAGGTAATGGGACATATCCAGACTCGATGACATTGATATCTTCAATTAATATATCTTCATCAGCCGATTTCCCAGGAAGTGCTTCTTCCATTTCCTCTAATAGATTGTTGTTATCCTTGTTGACCGCAACAGTATTCTCAAAGAGTTTATCCTCCTCCTTAGTCCAGAAGGAGTTATTGCATGTTTGATTGGTGTTCATTTTCTTTAGATCTACAAGGAAAGGCTCAAACATGAAAAAAGTAAGCTCTTGAAGAGGATTCATAAAACGAATGAATGTTAGTATATGACCAAAAACAACCATAAGTATTGTGCATCTAAAATAAAATTTTATAATTGACCCTCAACTCAAGGAAAAGCATATCAAAGTAGATCGAAAAAGGAAAGCTTTACAGAACCATGACAAAAAATCTAAAAGAGAAAGCCATGAAAGATTTTACTTTTTCCCTTCAAAGAACTAATCATATCTCTAAAAATTAACTTTCCTAAACCAAAGCATATTAAAGAAGAGTACCAGACAACGTCAGCACACCTAGCAGAACCTGATGATCACAAAGCACAGTAAAAGCAAACTTCTGAGTGAATCAATCTACAGTTATAAGCTTTATCACCTATGAAAACAAGCATTCAACCAAAAAGGAACCACACACATATATATACTCTTCTATCCCAGTTTATATAATTTACTTTCCATTTTAGTTAGTCCCAAAAGAAATGACACATTTCTATTTTTAGTAAAAAAAATTAACTTTAAAATGTTCATTTTACCCTTAATGAGATGATCTATAGTCACACAAACATTTATGACTTATTTTAGCCACAGTTTTCAAAAGTCTTTCTTTCTTTCTTTGACTGCGTATCAAGTCCAACTACCTCATATAAATGTGGTCAAAGGAACTAATTGTTACAAAATGTATATAGACATCATTCTTAGTAATGTACATAGGCATAATTAGATAGTAAATTTGTAGAAATCTCTTATAATTAGTCAAGGTGCGTGAAAATTGGCCCGAACACTACCGTCAACAAAAAAATAATTAGCTAGCAGATTTGTAGGATTCCCTCTTTATTTTCTTTCCTAAGTTAGCACCTAATGTATTATATTTATATCTTGCTTACCTATTGGAATAAGATCATCAACTTCCATTCAATGGTATCAGAGCCTACAGGTTCCTTGATCTGGTTTTGGCTATGTTTTGAAAGGCAACTCGATCTTGTTTTGTTGTCTTACAGAAACAGAGTCGAATCAATCACTTTCGGTCAATTTGTGTCACCGCCACTGTGGGAGGAGGCAGATCATCCTTTCGATCACTTTCAAAGTGATCAATTTCCACCACACACCACATACATCTCTCGTCTGTCAGTCACACGTTGACGTGTGGAGGCGCGTGCTCCATCAAAATCTTTCAAAGATTGAACATCCGGTCGTCTTATCAGTTTCGACATACCCTGAGTTTTGTTTAGTGTTGAAACACTGTTTGGGTAACTCTTCGTCACTTCTAGGTTCATATTGGTTTTTGAAAACTACTTACAAGCTCATATTTTCCCTGAAGCTTCTGTGATTTAGATCTGGTTTCTATTTGGTGTTGTCACGATTTGTTGAGTTTTGCTCAATATTGAATTAATAGTGTTTAGTGGATGCTTGATCCTTATGTCAAATTAATCTGATATTTGAATATCGACTACAATTATTTTGTTGGGAGAATTGGTTGCTAATTTCTTAGAATCAAATATTATTGATGACCTTCTAAAGCTAGGCTTTTCTTAAGAATTTCATCGAGGTGAACTTGCAAAGGGAGACAATTTCAAAGCTAATGGCGTGAAAGAAGTACTTAATAGAACAAATAAATGAACTTTGGCGTGTTGATGGCATTGACATGATCATGATATAAGATGTATGCATGCCTGCGCTCGAGAGGCTTAGGGGCCTGTATAATATTCAATGGACCAATCATGCGCTCAAGTGCCCAACCTATACCAAGGGTTGTCCTGAAAGTCATCCTTACTCAACAAGCACCTTTCTTAGTAAGGTTGCTTGTTTCCACTCATTAAGGATTCTATCTACAAAAGAAGGTGCACGAGGGATACTCAAATTGCTCTCACTGACACCAAAGAAGGTGAGGACGTCTTTCTTTCCTACCTCCATACAGTTCGCCTTAAAGCCTTTAAGGAGAAAGGAGGAGTAGTTATCTATGTAATTAGTCTTTGTTGGCCGTTGTTCCAGTCGAACACTCTCTTGTCTTTGTCCAATTCCATCTTAGAATCTTCAAAGATGTTATAGAATTTTCAAAATGCTTCCAAAGAGAAATGTAGCCCCTTTATTTTATATAGGCATTGATGAAGGTTTTAGGGTAGCCTCCAAGTAATCCTAATGGACCCTTGGGCTTAAAACATGTGGGGGGACCAATTTGTAGAGGCCCAACCTAGCCCAATGTAGTTGGATTTGACTTAAGTCATGCAATCTTGACTTAAATAATTAAACCGGCTTTATTAACCCAAAATGTTGACTTGGGTCAATGTCGTGAATTTATAACTTCGTTCAAATTTTGTATGGACTTAATCCCATAAAATTATGCTTGTCTTGATATTAAAGAATTGCTTTTTCAGTACTGGATTGTATTTGTTGGTATTGTTTGTGTTTGTTAGCTTCTCATATATTGATATTTTGGGTATTTTATGTTGGAAACTATAACTCAAACAATTAGAAAGGAGTAAATATGGCTATAAATTATGAGGGTAAGACAATTTTGGTTTCGGCAAATGAGTTTGTGGAGTCCTCTTAGTATCGATAATCCTTTAAAGAATTCATTTCAACTACTACCCTTGTTGATTCAAGAAAAGCATATGCGGTCTCCTCTTTGAACAACTGGGTGATTGATTCAGGTACTACAAATCACATGACACGTAATCCAAATATATTTTCTACCTTTCGACCACACAAAGCACCCTCTCAAGTAATGGTAGTTGATGGCTCAACACATAACATTGTGGGATTTGGAACCATTAAAGCAACTTCCTCTATTACCCTGTCATCTGTATTAAATGCCAGACTCTACTCAGAACTTGAATCCTAGAGACCCTCTTTTTATTTTGTAGGATATCCAATAGTCTCTGTAGAAGAAAATGAATGGTTACAAAGACCATTTACAGAAGAGGAAGTGCTACTAATCATCAACCAGTGTGATAGGGACAAAGCACATGTCCCTAATGACTTCACTATGGATTTCTTTAAGAAATGTTGGGATATTTTGAAAGAGGGCTTAATGTTGAGTATACAAAATTTCCATCAGAGGAGTGCGTTTGAGAAATCATTTAATGTTACATTCATCGCTTTAATCCCAAAGAAACCTGATGCAATTGAGCTAAAAGACTTCAGACCAATCAGTTTGATAGGAGTAGTCTACAAAATCATCTCCAAGTTGCTAACTGAGAGAATGAAGACAGTGATAGTGAAATTGGTTGATGAACACCAAATGGCTTTTTTGAGATGTAGGCAAATAATGGATGCAACGTTGTTGGCTAATGAATTGGTCAACTCCACGGTAAAGCAGAAGAAACTGAGGATTCTATGCAAGCTAGACATTGAGAAAATCTATGACCATGTTAACTGGAATTTCCTTCTAAAAACTCTAAAGGACATGAGATTTGGTAACAAGTGGATTGGCTGGATCAATAACTGCATTTCAAGTGTGAAGTTTTCCCTCCTCATAAATGGAAACACTGAAGGATTCTTCCAATCTCAGAGAGGTCTTAGACAGGGAGATCCTATGTCCCTATTCCTATTCTTAATAGCCATGGAGGGTTGAATCACATGTTCCTGAAGGCAAAGACTAATGGGTGGGATAGGATTTAGTGCACTTGCTAGGAGAGGGAAGGAGCTGGAGATCACACACTTTTTTTTTTTTTTTGATTTGCACCGGGTGTCCGAGTCTCTTTGAGCCCCGACTAATCCCGGGGGTGCACAGGCCCTCGGCAAGGAGTTTCCCGCAAGTGCACCACGGTTAATTCAGGTTTTACCCAGTCCGATGGCCCTCAGAAATTGTTTGCACCTAGTGGGTTTCGAACTTGAGACCTTGAAAGGGAGCAAACCCCAAGGCTCAAGTCAATTGCCAGCAGGCCAACCCCTGAGGGTGGAGATCACACACTTTTTCTATGTTGATGATGCTCTTATGTTCTGTAATGCAAAGGAGGCACAAATTAGACACATAAGTGCTATACTCACTATTTAGTAGAGCATTCCAAGCCTCCATGTCAATTGGTGGAAGAGTCATCTCCTCCCTATCAACTTAGTTGACAATTTTCTTGGGCTAGCTAAGACATTGAGTTGCTAGGTAGATGCACAACCAACAAAATATCTGGAATTACCTTTGGGTGCTAAGAACAAAGACCTGGAAGTGTGCATTGTGGTGTTGGAGAGATGTGAGAAGAAACTAGCCCGATGAAAAAGCTAGTATTTGTCCATGGGTGGCAGGGTGACCCTCATCAAATCAGTATTAGATGGATCATTTACTTATATGATGAGTTTATTTCCAGTCCCCAAGAACATTGAGAAGAATATAAATAGGCTCAGGAGATCTTTTCTTTGGCAAGGCAACAAGGAAAAGGAAGGCTGCAACTTGGTGAAGTGGGATACTCTCACACTTAGCAAAAACAAAGGAGGCTTAGATTGAAGAACCTAAGTCTCCAAAATAGTAGTTTACTCCAAAAGTGGCTATGGAGATTCTGCATAGAATATAGAGCCATATGGAGAAGATTTATATCAGGAAAGTATGGTTTATTTAACCGGTGGACAACTGAAGAGGTTATGGCACATTTAGATGTAGTGTTTGGAAGACCATTAGACGACTATGGCCACATTTCAAAAACATAAGTATTAGTGTTGGGGATGGACTGAAGACAGAGTTCTTGAATGAAATATAGATAGAGGAAGACAGTTTGAGAAACCTATTGCCTCTTCTATATACATTGAGTATGCAGAAAAATGACACTGTGGAACAAGTCTGGAGTAAACAGGGTTGGAATCTACTTTTTAGGAGAGCATTGAATGATTGTGAAATTGAGGAGGTTGCCAAGCTATTAGGGGTTCTTAATGATTTCCCAGGTCCTTCTTAGAGGTTTGATAAGCCAATATGGGAAATACACAACAAAAGGATCTATATAGTGAAATCAAGCTATTGGAAGATGAATTATAATGTCCCACTGATTGAGAGATGGCCCTAGAAACTGCTTTTGAAGGTGAAATGTCCATTGAAAGTCTCATGTTTTGTTTGGATACTAATCAGAAAAATATGTCTTACTCATGAGGCTCTACAGAAAAGAGGCATGCAAATTTGTTCAAGGTGCTTGTGTGAACCGGAAGCTGAAGTGAACAACCATCTGCTCATACATTGCCAAATAGCTGACAATTTGTGAATATGTTTTATGCATATGGGTGGTTAGCTAGGTGATGCCAAAGACTACTTTAAAGCTTCTGAAGAGTTGGCTAAGGGTTGGAAGCAGAGGGAAAAATGAAGAATGGTGGAAGCTCTTCCCAACATGTAGCTATTGGTCCATATGGAAGAAAAGAAATACTAGGTGTTTTAAAGGACAAAAAAATTACTTTTCAAAGGATTAACAAGTTGTATTAGTCTTCTATTTCTTTGGTGTAAACAAGATTTGGTAGGGGAGGTGGTAGAAGTAGTTGATTTCTTAGGAAACTTGTAATTTAGTTACCTTCATAGGGGTGTGCCCATCACACTATGGGATGTAAGTTTCCAATTCATCATTTCTTGGATGATGAATTTTTTTGTGAATACAAAGTTACCCTTATTTCAAAAAACAAATGCCGAAGTTGGCCTTCAATTTGATTTTTGTGAGTAAACTTATTATAGATCTTAATTGTTATATTTCATTCTTTCCCGATCATGCATGTTTCGTGATCTTGCCACACATAAGGTTATTGGTAAAGGAATTTTTTTTCTTTTTTTTTATGACAAGGGAAACCCGCAGCCGCTACCCTTTGGATGCACACGGGGTAAAACCCCCGCTCCTATGCAATAGCTCACAAACCACATAGGAGAGGTAACCCGCACTAGGCAAGCCTGGTGCGACGAGCTCGACCCAGAAGGCAAACCCCTTGCTTTCTCTGGCAAGGGGTTTCGAACTTGAGACCTCCAACATGGAAGACCCAAGCCCAAACCACTGGGCCCGAATATTTGATGATCTATATATCCTTAATAAATATGAGCCTTGATTTGTTGTCTGCACAAGTGTCATGGCTTTATTTGAAGCACATTATCGATTGGGAAATCATTCTTTACTTTTGTTAAAGAAGCTCTGCCCTCCGTTTCAAAACGTTCCTTCTTTGAAATGTGAATCATGTCAATTTGCAAAACATTATCGCAACAAATTACGTAGTAAGCTTTTGAGCTAATTCATTCTGATGTTTGGGGACCACATCCCGTTGGTTCCAAAACTGGACATAAGTATTTTGTCACTTTTGTGGTTAATTTCTATCAAATGATTTGGATTTATTTCAAGTTTACACACTTTTGTGTTGAAATAAAAACTTAATTCAATACTTTGATGTGTATTTTAAAGAGTGATAATGCTAAAGAATATATGTCAGACTTATTTCAATCCTATTGAGTAAACACGATATTCTCCATCAATCGTCATGTGTTGATACACCTTCTCAAAATGGAGTTGATGAGAGTAAGAATAGGCATCTACTTGAGACAGCCCAAGCACTTATGTTCCAAATGAAGATGCTTTGAGAAGGAATTTCCTCTGGCAAGGAAATAAAATTGAGAGCAGTTTCAATTTAGTAAAATGGGCAGAAGTTCAACAAGGGAGGAATTATGGGGGTCTGGGAGTAAGGAAGCTCATGTTATATAACCAAAGTCTGCTAAGCAAGTGGCTATGGAGGTACAACCAAGAGGAGCATGCACTATGGAAAGAGGTTATACAACACAAATTCAGCCAAGAAGGGGGAATGGTGTTCAGATGAAGTAACAACCACTTATGGAGTGGGAGTTTGGAGGACTATCAGAAGCTTTTGGCTGACTGTAGAAGTTAATACAAAAGTTAAAGTTGGGAGGGGGGGTAAGGTTTTATTCTGGAAAGAAGACTAGACTGGTCAAGGATCTCTTCAAAGTTTGTTTCCTGGATAGTAGCAAAATCAGTGAGATATGGTCTCAACAAGGGTGGAATTTGGTATTTAGAAGGTTGTTAAATGACTGGGAGATAGAAGGGGTAATTGAACTACTGAATATGATAGAAGGTTTTCCAAGAACTAACTTGGAAAGAGACAGTCTATTATGGATACAACACCCAGATGGAAGATTCTCTGTCAACATATGCTACAAGTGGGGTCTATCAGTAACTGGAGGAAGGAAAACAGGGCCATGGAGTGCTGTTTGGAAGAGTGTGGCTCCCACTAAAGTGAAGTGTTTTGTTTGGCTAGTAGCTAGGAGAGCCTATTTGACACATGAAGCATTACAGAAAAGGGGCATCAACATAGCCTCTAGATGCTTACTATGCAAAGAGGCACTGGAAACCAACAAAACACTTATTTTTGCATTGCAAAGTAACAACACAAGTATGGGCTTTATTCTTCAATTTAGCTAGCCTAAACTGGTGTATGCCAGAACACACAACAGATTTATTGAGTTGTTGGATTAGAAGGGGGGGCAGCAAGAGTCAAAAGAAGTGGTGGACAACAGTACCTGCGTGTATCTGGTGGAATATTTGGAAGGAATCAGAGGATTTTTGAAGGAAAAGAATGCTCAATACAGAAGATTAAATGGAAAGTAATTACTTCCTTAGGTTTTTGGTGTAAAGAACAAAATATAGAAGAGGAAATCCAATTAGTTGATTTCGTAGGTTCTTTGTAAGTATTTCTGTTTCTTTTTCTTCTTTTTTTCTCTTTTATGTTAAAACTTTTTGGACGTGGCCAGCATAGCCCTTAATGCTGAGGAATACAAGTTACCCGTTTCAAAAAAAAAAAGTTCCTAAAGAGTTTGGGTTGATACACTCTCTAAAAAGGTAACATCATCTGGTTCTAAACCATTCTGCCGCAAAGAGTAGAACAGTGTTAGAGCTTTCCTACCCATCCCATGCTGGCCATATCCCAAAATCATATTTGTATATGTCACAGAGTTCTTTTCAGGAGATTTTAGAAAAACACTTTCAGCATAATCAATGATTCCTGATTTTGAATAAATGTCTACCAAAGCAGAAATAACATAAACATTGTTCTCAAACAAATTGAGAATCGCAAAACAATGTAGCTGCTTGCCTATTGCTATACTTCCTGACTGGCTCATGATGGGAGGATTGATGCTAAGGTCACAGCATTTGGCTTCACATTCTGCTCTAGCATCTCCTTGAAGACAACAAAGGATTGTTCAATTAATCCATTTTGAGTGTTTCCAGCAATCATAGCATTCCACGTGGCTTGATCTTTATCATTTGTGACATTCGACTGGAATATTGCTTGTGCTTCTCTAATCATATTAGATTTGGCATACATATCTATCAGGTAACTCTCCATCCCTTCAAATTGAATATTGTGCCTCAGAAGATAAGCATGGGTCTGTTTACCAATTTCCCAGTCCCTAAGATTTGATGCCGCAGAAAGCAGGATGGTGATTGTTATCTCATCAATTGCAACCCTAAGCTTTTGCATCTCATATACAAGCATCAAAGCCTCATCATCCAGTCCGTTCTGTACCAAAGCAGACACCATGGGTTATTCTTGTCTTTAGAGGGGTTATCAATGTTATTCTACTGAACTTGGCAACTATTTGGTGTCACATGATGTGATATTTTCAAAAACTACATTATTCTTCTATATCTCTCGCAGTTCTACAAGTAAGGGGGTGGAAGATGAGTGGTTAATTTATCAGGTTACTCATGTTATGCAATCAGATGATGTTATTTTTCCATCTCCTAGTTACTCTATTGAGCACCACACAACTGTTGCACCTTCGACACATGTTCCAGCAAAACCGTCAATTGCTCAAGTTTATTCGAGGTGACGAGAGGCCGATGATACATGTGTAGCACCAGTTCCTCTGTNTTCCTAAAGAGTTTGGGTTGATACACTCTCTAAAAAGGTAACATCATCTGGTTCTAAACCATTCTGCCGCAAAGAGTAGCACAGTGTTAGAGCTTTCCTACCCATCCCATGCTGGCCATATCCCAAAATCATATTTGTATATGTCACAGAGTTCTTTTCAGGAGATTTTAGAAAAACACTTTCAGCATAATCAATGATTCCTGATTTTGAATGCTTGTCTACCAAAGCAGAAATAACATAAACATTGTTCTCAAAGAAATTGAGAATCGCAAAACAATGTAGCTGCTTGCCTATTGCTATACTTCCTGACTGGCTGCATGATGGGAGGATTGATGCTAAGGTCACAGCATTTGGCTTCACATTCTGCTCAAGCATCTCCTTGAAAACAACAAAGGATTGTTCAATTAATCCATTTTGAGTGTTTCCAGCAATCATAGCATTCCACGTGGCTTGATCTTTATCATTTGTGACATTCGACTGGAATATTGCTTGTGCTTCTCTAATCATATTAGATTTGGCATACATGTCTATCAGGTAACTCTCCATCCCTTCAAATTGAATATTGTGCCTCAAAAGATAAGCATGGGTCTGTTTACCAATTTCCCTGTCCCTAAGATTTGATGCCGCAGAAAGCAGGATGGTGATTGTTATCTCATCAATTGCAACCCTAAGCTTTTGCATCTCATATACAAGCATCAAAGCCTCATCATCCAGTCCGTTCTGTACCAAAGCAGACACCATGGGTTATTCTTGTCTTTAGAGGGGTTATCAATGTTATTCTACTGAACTTGGCAACTATTTGGTGTCACATGATGTGATATTTTCAAAAACTACATTATTCTACTATATCTCTCGCAGTTCTACAAGTAAGGGAGTGGAAGATGAGTGGTTAATTTATCAGGTTACTCATGTTATGCAATCAGATGATGTTATTTTTCCATCTCCTAGTTACTCTATTGAGCACCACACAACTGTTGCACCTTCGACACATGTTCCAGCAAAACCGTCAATTGCTCAAGTGTATTCGAGGTGACGAGAGGCCGATGATACATGTGTAGCACCAGTTCCTCTGTCATCAAATCCTTCCTTACTTGATCCTTTTAGAAAATTTTGACATCCCTATTGCGCTTCGTAAAGGTACACGGACTTGCAAATCCAATTATTCCATTGCTAACTTTGTCTCCTATGATCGCATATCTTCCACATCTAGATCCTTGAGTGTACTGTGAAGGAGGCTTTGAATCATCCTAGATGATCAAATGTGATGCTTGAGGAAACACATGCATCAGAGAGACTTATGGGGTACTATTCAGACACCTTTTCTCCTGTTCCCAAACTCATTTATGTCTGTTTGTTCATTTCTCTAGTTGTTTTCGAGAATTGACCTTTACACCAGTTAGATATCAAGAATGCATTCCTTTATGGTGATCTTCAACAGGAAGTGTATATGGAGCAACCACCCGATTTTATTGCTTAGGGGGAGTATAGGAAAGTCTATCATTTGAAGAAGTCTTTGTATGGCTTCAACCAGAGTCCCCGAGATTGGTTTGACAAGTACAGTGAGGTAGTTCACGCGTGTGGGCTGAAAATGAGCAAATGTGATCACTCTGTTTTCGGTCGACTATCTGCAGCTGGCACTATCCTTCTTATTATGAGGGGATCTCTTCCCTTAAGTCTTTCTTGCCTCCTAGGTTTCATACGAAGGACTTAAGTCGGTTGAAATATTTTTTGGAAGTAGAAGTAAATAGAAGCAAGAAGGAAATTTTTCTATCTCAGAGAAAGTATATTCTTGACCTACTTGCAGAAACTGAAAAATTGGCAGCCAAACCCTGCAGTACTCTACTAGCTCACAATGTGCATCGTATGAACGATGATGTAAACCCTTTTGATAATCCAGAGAGACTTAGAAATTACAAATGTTAGGATCTAGCGACATCAATGTACCATATGACTTTATCAGTCTCTCACTCACTTAAGCATAATATCATCAGATAATAAACAACCATTCTATACGCTGCATGTTCATAAATGAACCACCCAGCACCAAGGTGAGTTTTAATACAACAGGGGTGATAGATTAGGTAGGTAAAGCGAACAATGACAGTTGAGGTATGAAACTCGCAAAAAGTGATAATTTGGATGTGTTTTTGACCATTAACTCCTACTAAAATTACTTACCTTATCCAAAAGGAGAAAACTCCAAAAGAAGAGGCCGTTACACCCTTTGTCCCTTGTGAAAACTGAAGAGCAATAATTCACTTTAAATTGACACAAGCAGCTTGTAAGAAAGCATGTGGAACCTAATAAACCAAGTAAGATAATATGGACTAGGAACTTAATTGGTTGGCAAGAGTCTATATGCATATTTACTCAATAAAACCTCCTACTAATTACTAGAACTAGACCTAATTTATAGAAAGCTTTTGTTTATCAATGTCCAATAAATTAAGCCGACAGCCTAATAAGGAAATTTTCAGAGATTATCCTATCTATATGATTTGTTGTAACTTCAGAGCCATTTTCACAAATGATAAACTCCACTCATGCCAGTTCCATTGATATTCACATACTATAATTAGCTGAAACAACCTTAGCAGACATATTAATAGTTATCTGGACCAACCTTAACAAGTGTTATTAATGCCATTTGGCTCCAATATAAAAACACTCGTGAACTTGCAAACACCATATCAAAGAATATCCTTAATACAATAGTTTAAAAGTCGAATTGCAGAACAAGTATAAGTTATTCAAAGGAAAGAACTGGTCACCTAATTTAAATGTGCTTCAGTCAATCNTGCAAACACCATATCAAAAAATATCCTTAATACAATAGTTTAAAAGTCGAATTGCAGAACAAGTATAAGTTATTCAAAGGAAAGAACTGGTCACCTAATTTAAATGTGCTTCAGTCAATCTGACAGCTTGATAGAAGTTCTCATCTTGGATAAGACCCTTCTTTTGCTTTCTGGGACTCCTCGTTTCCCACCAAAAAGGTAAAATGGATATTCTTGATTGCTCTGTATTAAAAAAGAAATATGCATACATTTCACTTACTGAATATCCTACCTTTGAGTATCTTTACAAAGTAAAAAAGCATAATTCAGAAGAAAAAACCAAACTAAAACAAGCTAAAACACTACTTAATTACCTCGAATTTCAAAGGCAGCTCGTCATTGATAAACTACGATCATATTAACTCTAGCAAAATCCTGTCCAAAAATGTCATGAGTACAAAGGTACATAGTGGGAGAACTAATAGTTTTTTATTCTTCTAGCCCATAGATCCACTCTTCTATTAGTTCAAGTTTAGGCTTATAGCCAGCATCCTTCATATTGATGGTTAAATATCCCAACATATCATATATCATGCAGTACTGAGGATGCTTCTTATCTTTAGATACAAAACAGTGTGGATATCCAGAAGTATCAATCCAACTACACCCAACCTCCTTTGACAATCCCATTTTGCGCATTCCTCTTCTGACATTATCTACAGACTGCCAGTTTCCTTCCTCTGCATATATATTTGAGAGCAGAACATGATAACCAGAAATTTTATCACTACCCTCTAATTCAAGCAGCTTACTGGAAACAATTTTCCCCAATTCAAAATTTCTATGTACTCTGCAGGCTGCAAGGAGTGATCCCCATATTCCCAAGACATTACCCTCAACACCCAACTGTTTAGCAAAATTATGAGCTTCATCCAACCGTCCAACTCTTCCTAACATGTCAACCACACAAGCATAGTGCTCTGCCGACGGCTGAATCCCATATTCTTCGCCCATCAGCTCAAATATTTGAAGGCCTTCATCAACCAATCCGGTGTAGCTGCAAGCAGACAGGACTGCTACAAAGGTAACAGCATCTGGTTCTAAACCATTCTGCCGCAAAGAGTAGAACAGTGTTAGAGCTTTCCTACCCATCCCATGCTGGCCATATCCCAAAATCATATTTGTATATGTCACAGAGTTCTTCTCAGGAGATTTTAGAAAAACACTTTCAGCATAATCAATGATTCCTGATTTTGAATACATGTCTACCAAAGCAGAAACAACATAAACATTGTTCTCAAACAAATTGCGAATCGCAAAACAATGTAGCTGCTTGCCTATTGCTATACTTCCTGACTGGCTGCATGATGGGAGGATTGATGCTAAGGTCACAGCATTTGGCTTCACATTTTGCTCTAGCATCTCCTTGAAGACAACAAAGGATTGTTCAATTAATCCATTTTGAGTGTTTCCAGCAATCATAGCATTCCACGTGGCTTGATCTTTATCATTTGTGAAGTTCGACTGGAATATTGCTTGTGCTTCTCTAATCATATTAGATTTGGCATACATGTCTATGAGGTAACTCTCCATCCCATCAAATTGAATATTGTGCCTCAGAAGATAAGCATGGGTCTGTTTACCAATTTCCCTGTCCCTAAGATTTGATGCCGCAGAAAGCAGGATGGTAATTGTTATATCATCAATTGCAACCCCAAGCTTTTGCATCTCATATACAAGCATCAAAGCCTCATCATCCAGTCCGTTCTGTACCAAAGCAGACACCATGGTGTTCCATGACACTATATCTCTTTCCTTCATTCCATTAAAAACTTTAAATGAATCGCCAACATGGTTACACCTAGAATATGTGGCTATCATAGCATTAAGCGAAATAACCTGTGAATCCCTGCATTTCTTTATCAAACATGCATGTAGCTGTTGGGCAAACTCCAAATGCTGCAACTGTGAAGTTGCCATAAGAGCGGATACAAATGTCACATCATCAGTAGTAACAGCATCCTCTGCTTCTACAGCTTCAAGAAAGAGATCAACAGCTTTTAAAGGAAAATTGTTCTGAATGTACCCGCTAATCATAGAGTTCCAGATCTCTGTATTTCTTTCACAAGTATTCTCAAATATTCTGGTCGCCAGATCAACGCAACCAAGCTCAGCATACATAACAATGGCAGCACTAACAACAAACAAGTCATTTACATATGCATTACCCAATTTTACAAGCAACCCATAAAGAACATCAGCAACTCTAACATCCCCTATTTCTGATACAGCAGGAAAAACATTAATAAAACTAACAACAGTTGGCTTAATACCTAATCTCATCATCATAACAAAACACCTCACTGCTTCCGAAAACCTCTTCCTTTTCACATACCATGAAAAAATAGTATTCCACCCAACAACATTTCTTTTACGCATAGTTCTAAACACCCTTTCAACTAAATCACAATTAGAACCATTATCCAATGTAAGACAAGTAGCAGAGTACATATTCAACAAAGAATTACTAACAATCCTACTAGGATGAATCCCAGAACGCAGAATGTGGCAATGCACAGCTTTACCTACAAGAATTTGTTTGGTCTCTGCGCAAGCCTTGAGAACAGAGGAATAACTATATTGATCACATACGGATGAACCCACATGTTTCAATCGAGAATAGAATGAAATGGCTTCATGGGGCATGTTATTACAGACAAACCCAATGATAATTGTGTTCCAAAGGACAGTTGTTGGTTGAGGAATTGTATCGAACAGTTGGCGGGCGAGATGGGGTTGGCCTTGTCTGCATAATTCGCTTAAACGAAAGCGAATTGTTCTGGGTTTTGAGTCTGTAAGAGTGCATTGTTGGTCTGTGAGGGGTAAAGAAGAGTAATTTGGGAGATGGGTTAAGCTCAAAGATGGAGATTGTGAGAAAGTTGAAGGAACAGGAAGAGGAAGAGCTGAAGAAGAAGACATTGCCAAACGCATTTTCAACCTCAAAACTATCACTTAATCCAACAAAAATCGCAAATAAAATTTTCAACTGCTGCTTCTTATTTTCAGTTAAGTTATAGTACTGAAAAAAATGGTTTGTTCTTTACAAATGCTCATCCATTTCAATATTTCCAACCTAGACCAAGTGGCGAAGTCGGGATTTTCAAAATCTAAAAAAATAGACACATAAATAGTTGAAGGGGTACAATATCTACTCTATATATCTAAAAAATATTTTAACCATGTATAAATTATATAATTTTCTGTTGAATGAGGTTTGGATGAACCCCCTTATTGCAAGGTGGCTCTGTCATTGCCTGGTTCCGAAAATACTTGGGAAAAATTTCAGAAGTGGTGTTTGGTTATATAAATTTCAAATTCCTACCTACTAGAAAAAACTAACTTTTGGGTCAAGTTCTAATATTTGAAAATTTAAAAAAATTTAAAAATTACCTCAAACTTTTATATTTTATAAAAAATATTCATTATCTATTAATTCCAACTAATATTTGTTATTAC
This sequence comes from Solanum stenotomum, assembly GCF_019186545.1. Taxonomy (NCBI): domain Eukaryota; kingdom Viridiplantae; phylum Streptophyta; class Magnoliopsida; order Solanales; family Solanaceae; genus Solanum; species Solanum stenotomum. The sequence continues at coordinate 47,416,614 of NC_064292.1, forward strand.
CTCCCACAAAAATATTTGAATTCTAATTTGAGTTATAAAATTGAGAAAAAAAAACAATTTGTGTTTAATGAGTTATAATTATAACTGAATCGGTGACGAGTTTGAGTGTGTGATTAATGTACTGTCTTGCCTTTATTGTTATTTTGTTATTGTTGATTGTATCAATTATATTGTAACGTTATTTTATTAACGGAACATATTCATTATAAAATGATAATATAAATATATGGGTATTTTTAATAAATTTTAGAATTTATGGGTATAAATCATATTTTTTGAATAATCAAATATTTTTGAAAAAATTTAGGGTCAAACACATGGTAAATCTTCACCAAAAACTTCACTCAAATATGATTTGCCAAGAATATTTTAGAATTTGAGGTCAAATGCTAGCTTCAATTTGTTTGTCCAGTTTTCGTAGTATTAAGTGTTCTCTTTTTTAGCTACAGTCACTTAATAAATCTAGATAAATATAATGTTATATATTATGAAGAAGTTATTAGAAGATTTTGATAAAGATTTATCAAGAAATCATTTCAGCTATCAAAATTATCATTATCGTTATTATAACACATTTTTTTCACCACTATTGCTATCATCACAATAAATCATACCGTCATTAATATTATTACTATTACCAACAACTAACATTTTTACTAGCATCACTACTACATGTTACGATTACAAAAATTTCATTATCAATCATTATTATTGAATGATTAACACGATAAAAATCATCTCCAGTTACTATCACCAAATATATTTGTTATCATCCCACAATTTCTAACAACTATTGTTGTCGCCACTCCTCTCCCATAACAATCATTATCATCGATTACCATGACAAAATTGCATCATTAATTCTAGGGATAAGGATCTGAAAAATACCTCAACTTTGGTCGGATTTGATGTTGCGATACTAAACTTTCATAAGGACATATTACCTCCCTAGACTATTTAATACCGTATTTTTTACCCCCTGAACTATTTAATAGTGTATTTTAAAGGTATATATATGCCCACGTGGACACATTACTATTTATAATTTTGCATTATTTTTTATGTCCACGTGGGCAAATATATATGTTTAAAATACGGTATTAAATAGTCTAGGGAGGTAATAAATCCTCATGAAAGTTTAGTATCGCAACAACAAATTCGACCAAAATTCGGATATTTTTCAGACCATTATCCCTTAATTCTACTTTATAATTTAAGAATTTATTGATATAATATCCTCTTTAATTTTAATATATGTAACATTTCTTTAGTCTACTAGACATTATGTCTGTGCTATGCATGGGCCTAATAATTTCTATTTAATAATTTTATTTTCGATCAATTAAAGTAACATTTAACATTTGAAACATTTATCAATATACCAATTTCTGTATTTTCATTTGCATTTATATTATTCAATTTTTTTATATTTTAAAATCCAATTTTCAATAAATAAAAACTGTTAATATATGTCTTTCCTTTTATTTTGTTTCCCTTATTATTCCTTGCTTAGTTATTTAATTATTTTTGTCCGTCCTTTTGCTCTTTGAATATGTTCCATCTTTTGCCAATTTATTTTTATTATTTTTCTATTCTTTTTAATTTCACTTGTTACCTTCTTAAAAACTCAAGTTGTTGACCTGTAGTTTGGTTGACTTCCGATATATAATAAAATATTTTTAAAACATCATATCCCCTATTCTAATTATTGAAATTATGTGATTTTAATTTTTTATTTTATTCTTAATAAAAAGTTTTTACAATTTTAAAGATGCTACAATTTTCACTCTAACTTCTTTTCAAAGATAAATTTGAAGTAAAAATATCCTAATCTGACATATATATAAGACTTGTTAATGAGTTTTTTTTTTTAATTTTTCGTGTTCAATATACATTTTAGAGTTCGACTAAATTCGAATTCATGCCGGAAAGTCTCATATAGCACTCCCTAACAAACTCTGTACTCAAGAGAACTCGAACCTGGTACCTCTGATTAAGGATGAAAAGTACTTACCATTCCACCATCACCCTTGTCGGTAGGAATATTATGAGTTAATATTGATGTTATTTGTCTTAACTAACGTGTTAGATACATGCATGAAAAAACAAATATCACATTATTATATATTTTAATTCACGCCTTGCCAATTCAAAATCTGAAACAAAAATGCTAGTTTTAATTTTGAGCTTAGTTTTGAAAGGATAATAAAAGTAATTTTAAAATTCAGAACTATAAAACCATTATATATCCAATATATGAATGAAAAAAGTACAAGATACAATAAAGTAATATTCTCACTAATATTTATTGATTATCTTTATTATTTAAAAACTTGCATCATTAGAGTCTAGACACGATGTATACATATTGGATAAAACTTTCATTTTTCTAACTGATACTTATTGATTATATTTATTTGTTTTCTTTTTTAACAATCTTCTTAATTGTCACTAACTTTAAATGGCTCAAATTTAACTTTAAATAAATTAGTTAATCAAAATGTTCAAAAGCTCTTGTAGCTCAGTTGGTTAGAGCACCCGTTTAGTAAGCGGGAGGTCTTGAGTTCGACTCTCAACAAGAGCATTATTTGTTTTTAATTTATTTTTTATTAATTTTTTTCTGTTAAAAATATTGTATCAAGATTAAATTATATGAACACTAGATTCTAAGTTCTAACACATAAAATAAATATTTAAGCCAAAAAAAGTAGATTAAAATTTCAGGTAAATACTAGGAATTAGAACTCTAGATAAATACTAGGGATTAGAACTTTAAAACAGACAAAGAGGGAGTTAGAACATTACAATAAATAAAGAACGAGTTATTTGGATGATATACATTCTTCACTTTACATATATTATGTCATGTTGGTATAGTGTGAGGTGATCAGTGATTTAAAATTAGGGGCACCATCAAGATTAACTATTAAGAAAATATTGATTTTAAAGGCAAATAAAAAATCACAACCCTTTGCAGGGTTCAAACTCACAACATTGAGCTCTAAAGTTAAACCTTCAACCAATACATCAAGATGACTTTTGTTAATTCGGGTGCACACTTAAATATACAAAAATTTTAAAGTTGTTAGTGCACGTGCACCCTCACGGCGCATATGGGTCCGCCTGTTTTTTCAATAGATACAATTTGACTTGAGTTCAAATATTTAATAAGTATAATTTTTAGAGTGAATGATCAAACACATTTAAGATATGACATTTTTGTGAATATCATTTTTGAACTAGCAAATGTGTAAGTAATTTATACATGAACTATCATCAACTACCTATTGAAACACAACTCGATTAGTATCTAATGATGCAAGTACTAGACCACTCTCTCTTTTTGTTTAAAAATTATGTCAAATGATACTCCACGTTGGATAAATAATTTCATTGTATCAAAACTTAAATAATTGTCAGATTAAAAGTTAAGAGACAAGCTCCATCTCAACTTCATCCCATTGATACTTCTCATTAATTGGTTAACGAACCATTTATTCAAATATTATATTTATTAATATATAAAAGAGAACTCTAGGCCCGCCTACGTGGCGCCACCACAAACAAGAATTCCCTTTTAATTTATTTATTATTTACAAAACTAGCCTTTCCTTTCATGAAAAGTTATGACTTTAATGAAAAGTAGTGACTTTTATGAAAAGTTGTAACTTGTATGAAAAGTAGCGACTTTTATGAAGAATTGCAACTTTTAGTAAAAAATATGACTTTTATGAAGCGTTGTGACCTTTCCGAAGAGTTGTAACTTTTCCAATGAGTTGTGACCCTTTCGACAAGGCACAATAAGAATTTGTTCACACTATCATTTGTTTTCTATAAATAGAGGAATTTTCTGTCACTATTATTTGTAGGGTTTTTTTTCCCGCTATAGGGTAGTCAAATTCAAATTCATTAATTAAGCTTCTTATGAAGTTTGTTTCATTCTTCAAAGTTTTCTTCCTCCAATTTCATGGAGTTTAATCTTTACTATAAGTCATAGTGATTCATATAACAATGGCAATTCCTTTTTTTCTATCTTGGTGACTTTCTTTGACCTTTGTTAAAAAATTTCAGCACAGATGATTGAAAGTTGATCTTCTCTTTTGTCCCTTTCTACAGGTTTCTTCATATAAACAATGAAAAATGATTTTAATTGCAATGCGACATTACTACTCTTGCACTTCTCCACCCACAACTCATAACGCTTTCGAAATGGTTGAATTCATTACATTTGGTTCTTTAGTACACAAATCTTTTATTTCTGCCACTATTATTTGTAGGTTTTTTTTGCAATAAGACAGTCAAATACATATACATTTATTAAGCTTCTTATGAAGTGTGTTCCGTTTCTCAAAGCTTTCTTCCTCCTATTTTATGAAGCTTAATCTTTTACCGTAAGTCATAGTGATTCATGTATCCCTTGCAATTTCTTTTTGCTATTTTTGTAAAAAAAAAATTGAACTCTGTTAAAAATTTCAGTGAGGATGATTGAAAATTTATCTTCTCTTTTATCCCTTTTTACAGGTTTTTTCATATACTTTTTGGAAAAATTGCTTGTGGATTGTGTTATATTTGATAGCATACAACAATAAATATGTGATTACTAATATGAAACCAATGATGATGTTTGTTAAAAGAACCAAATAGATTGCTCTCTTGCTTGCCACAGTTAGTATATTATTTTGATTTTTTTTTCTTAGGTACAAGCATTTTGTATGGATTGAGGTATACATATTATTGTGTCTATTGAAGAAAATTACTGAATTTTTTTCAGTAGATAATGAAAAAAACATAGACACAAAGGCTCGAAAAAAAGCTCATAAAAAAAACTTGGTTTATTATCAATTCCTTCCAAGACTCTCCAAGTAAAAGTTTATCCCCTATTTCTTCACTTCTCAATCCTGACAATAGTAATGACTATTCTGAGACAATGAGGAAAAACATTTATGATACTCACAATTTTATGGTCATTTTTAACATATACAAAATACAACATACTATAATAAAAAAAATATTGATGGAGGTTCATAAGAAAGGAGTCGAAGGTTCTCCATTTGAATTTAGTTAATTATGTTCTTGTATGGACGTGATGTTCCACTTTAATAACTTGGGAGTGTTGTCGTTCAAGGCTTTTTGGTCTCTTCTTTAATGTCTGATGTTGTTCTTTATAACTTCTTGGAATTTATAAAATTTCATTACTTCTGATCAACTATTTCAATGGAGATTTTCTTAGACTTCTTATACTTAAAATCTCTCTATGACTCATAATTTTTGTATAACAAAAATGAAAATTAAAACAAAATATTGCACTTTAAGATTTCAAAAGAATGTTTTACCTTAAGATAAAATGTTCTTGACAATATAGTGTATGTATCGAAAATACGAATATTATCGAATGACCATATGTAAGCTTAGTAAGATAATTCAATCCCGTGCAAAGCACGAATAATTTACCTAATTTATTAATATAATACGATACATTATAAAACAACCATAAAATAGTTTGAAATAATTTTCTCAAGAAAGGAAGTACAAACAAAACTTGAAAAAAAGTAAATAAAATAAAGGTGCACTTCAAATATAATATTACAATATTTGCATGTTATTTGAATTATATTTGGCATAACAAAAGCCAAAAGGAAGATCGATCTCTGTGTCTCTCTGTGCTGAATCTCCGATCAAAGAAGAAACTAAAAACAAAGACTCTTGTCGCCTTCTTCACTTTAATCCCTCCGTCCATCCACAGATCAATTCATTCCACACTTTGTTTCTTTGAAAATTACCCCAGAATCAACAACTGACAGTCATTTTTTTTTATCATATTTGGGGTTTTCGAGTTTAGTTGTGTTAAGAATTGAGGGTGAATTGTGCCTGGGAAAATGGGTTTCTGATGGAATGGCAAAAGAGAGTTTCTGTGTCAATGAAGCTTTTCGGTTATTGAAGAAGAAGAAGAAGTAAACTATATGGGGAGTTCACAGCAGCCCGGTAGCTTTGGGGACCCTCAACAAATCTCCTCTGATAATGTTAATGGTCTTTGCTTGGCTATTTCTTCTAGTTTGTTTATTGGGTCCAGTTTTATCATCAAGAAAAAGGGTCTTCAAAAAGCTGCTGCATCTGGCCTCAGGGCAGGTACTTTTTACTCTTGTCTTTCCTTTTTGGTTGGATGAAATTTGTATAGTTTTTGGTCCATGTATTAGAAATGGCTGAAATTGAACTTGGGTTTTCTTTAAATATCTAATCTTTTTGATGGGATTAAAAAAAAATTGTTTTATGAACTGAGTTGGAATTTAGGAAATGCACTCTGTATTTATTGGTCCACCACATGAGAAATGCTTGAAATTCAGCTGGGCTCTTCTTTTATAACCATGGTGTGGTGCAGCCTAAGCGCACAAAAAATAATTTCACGGGTACCTACCACCTTCCACCAACAACCGGAGAATAAATCACCTAGTGTTTTGTCTCTACTAGTACTCAACCACTTCATTGGCCATTAGGCGCGACTTGGGTGTGACTTTTTCGTTATGTTCCTACGACTCTATGACTTCAGGAAGTTGTACTTTTGTTTGGTTCAATTATTATTTCTGGTGTCTTATTATATTTTTTTAATTGGTTGAATGGATTACTTTGGGGACAGCATAATTTCTTGGTGTTACTTTTTTTTTACTCTTTTCTTTTTTCTGTTTTACTTTCTGGTTTTGCTGAATTTACTGATATATTTGCTGGAGTTCATTGTTCCACAAAATTTCCTAATATGATGAAAAGATGAAGAATTTGTGACATCACTTTGCCAAAAACAATTGTTGAGCATGTTAACAATGAGTGAGGCTCTTGTTACCTTACAAGTAAATATAATATGACTCAAAGATATAATTAGGCAGTAAAAGTTTCCTGTTCTGAATTGCTTTATGACATTCTTTATTGTTTTGAACATACCATATAGTGATTGCGATCAATAACCGGGAAACACTGACACTTGGTTTAGACAACAAATCTTTTGGCACTAGAAATAAAAATCTTTGTGTGGATTTAAACCTATATCATGTGAGGTTCTGAGATGGTTTGAAGTATATCCTTAAGATCTCTTTTGCTTAATATATAGTTGAAAACTAGAATGGGAACCGAACATAGGAGATTCATTATTATCTGGGAGACATTGTGGATGATTGCAGAGAATATTGATATGAGATCCTTGTCTATTTCTCATTGGTTTTGGGTTTGGTTTAGTTATCCACTATAGGGAGAGTTAGAATAAAGATATGCTAAGTGTGGTCCTATAGCTTCACATATATTAGATGTATATGCTCAGTTGAGATATTTTACTTTTACCTTATCATAAACAATATACTAGATTTATATGGTTAGTTTGGTCCCACAACTTCAGGTTACAACAGGCCTATTAAACAACAGAGGCTTCACTGTTTGCTGCACTCCTGATAATTAAGGTTTCATTTACTGCAAAAGGGGATAACTACCTGTGTGCAGGATGTTTGTAAAAATCAACTTCTTTACTCTATCAATGTCCACTTTTTATGAGCTCTCTTAGGTTAAAAGAAGATTCCTTTTGTTATTAGCTAAACAGAGTTATAATTAAAAAATACTTAAAAGATGTGACCCTCTTAAGTGGAGTAATTTGACATTATAATACCTTTATTTCATCCATATCAAGAGCATGTTAGATATAACTATATGTCAGATTCATTGTAATTTAAACATTTTGGTAGGAGTGTCTTTCACGATAGCACCATCCTTGGTGATTAATTATCATGATTCTTGTATCCTTTTTTGAGAGAAGACACATGTTAGTCAAAGTAGTGTCATCCGACACTGCTTCGTGGGAAGTTGCATATAAACAACTAGTGTCTGGAACGCGCGTTGCGCATATACTTCCTTTAAAGAACCTAAGTGGATTATACCATCAGTTTTCTTTATTTTCTTTTTCCTTCCATGAATTATAATGCTGTTGATTGCGATAAGAAAAAAAAATTATAAAAAAACAAATGATAAACTTGAAGTTCCAAATGAGAGGCTTATAGGTTTAATTTACCCCAAAAAATAATGAAATAGACACGAAGGCTAAACACCATGAAATTTTTTATCCAAACCATCAAACAAATATATAGGTTTGGGACTGCGGGGGGGGGAATAAAAATGGATACATGCTCAGATGCTAGATGAAAATTAAGAATTGAAGTTTATTGGCAAAATCAAACTTGAGTTTCTAAGAAAAAAGTACCAAGCAATCTTATCATACATGGGCAAACAAAAAAGGAACTTGAGTGAAAATGGGAAATAAGAGAGGAAAGTACAAAACATATGTTTAGCATTTGTAAGTCTTTCTTTCCCGTTCACGGTGACATTCCAATCGTATAAAGCTCTCAACATTTATTAATCATAAATGAAAGTATTAAGGACCATTAGTGGGGAATTATGTTTCCCGAACTCTTCAAAAATGTCGTTGGGTGTGTGTTGGATCCAACAAAAATAGTGCATTTTTGAAGTATCTGACACGGGTGCGACAACATTTTTGGAGAGTAGAGTCCGTGCAATATAGGTGGGGAATATGAATTGAATTATATTGGTTCATGAATCACTCCTTAAGTTATTACATGAAATAGTGGATTAATAAATAGATATCATTGCTTGTAATAAAGGTTGACAATCTAATTTATTACTCCGACGAAATAAATCGCTCTTAAATTGGATACATTTTCATCAAGAAAAAAAGCTTGCTAGAGCTCACCATTCAATGAACCACATTTCTTTTTCTTATTATTTTTTTAAATATTTATTTGAATGTATATTTACTTTTCTGTACAAAAATGTTATGAAAATAATGTTTCCTTGAAGGACAAAGACGTCGTTCAATATTTGACGGACATTTTGGTGATTCAACTTTTAACTTTTTTGGAAATATAAATTAAATGACACCACTTCATGGCGTAGTCTGTCTTTGATGGTCAATAGCGTCGACTTGTGTAACTGAGGTGGGGGTTTAAGACCTGCTCTGTACATGTTTTGCATATTTTCTCATTGTTTCTACTTCTAAGCCTCTTTTGTCAAAAAAAAAAAAATACAGGCCTCTTTTGTCTAAAACATAGAGGCAGTAATAATCAAACCCTGTCCTCCAGCAAAAAAGCTGATTAAACCAACACACCAACTAACATTTCATAACCACAAAGTGAAAATAAAATATTCAATCCCTGAAAAGTAATTATTTTAGTATAACATAAATGGATTTAGAACGATAATTTTGAAAAGAAGTTACTCATTCGTTTCTGTAACTTGCAACTTCTGGGTGATTGAAATTGCTGGTGTTGTTATTCTCAAACTTGTCATCTCTCATGTTGTTATAGTTGTTTGTTCACTTCTTTATATGTGGACACTACTTACAAAAGATCATGGGTACGCCATTGTTTGATAATACGTGTTCAAGATGTCATCTGTTTTATTCCTTCCTGAAAAGATTTCATCTGTTTTTTTTGTCCATAGCTTTTGGAAGACAAGGAATTTAAAACTGATTTCATAAATGTGGTGTTCTACCTACTTTCAGAGTCTTCTCAAAGAAAGTATTATATGAGCATGCTACAACATTACGTTCTGCTTCTAAAAAATGCTTCCTTATTTCCCATATCTTTAGTTATCTCAGGCATATCTCATATCCTTGCCCATGTGCCTGTTCTTGACATGGATGCTCTCATGCTTTATCTAGAGCTAGTGCTAGATAAGCTATTTGTGAAGGTTATGGATAAAAAATGTAAGAGTGCATGCAATGTGCATATAATGACTAAACCTTTTCCATTGTATTTCAATTTATATGTTGGTTTATTGGTCCCTTTAATAAGTGGGTTCATGATACGACTGTGATTTATAGGGGTTAGGTTATTTTGGCATTAGCTTCGGTTTTCATCTGTTTCATTCTTTTTGTCAAATGTGTGCTGCAGTAGAATTGTCAATTAGATTGACCCATATATAATCCTTCTTTTTTCATCTGCAATTGTCCACATGACAATTGTTTTATAAGAAGAAAATGAAGTGTCTCATTTCCCCTTTCCCTTTCCTGATTCTCCAAATAATTTTTTGTCCACAGTGCTTCGGTCTAGTGGTAAGATTGTAACACGTGATGTCTGGGCTAGGCGGATATCACGGGTTCGAACCCTTCCATAGACAAAAGCCCTGTATTTAAGTGGAAAATGGTAGAAGGACGGATCAATTATTCGATAAGTTTTGAATGGTCTGACACTGGAAGAAAAATGGATTATTGGTGGTGCTCGGCTTTCAAATATATCATGAAACTGTTGGATAAGAAATGGGTTGCCTCTTTAAAAATCCTACTCATCTTAGATCTTGTATTTAAACATTATAATCTTGAATAACAAAGTTAGCTTCTAAAAGTTAATTCAATTTCCATACCTAGAGGCAATGTGACTTATTTTTACATACTATGGCAGGCTCTGGAGGCTATTCTTACTTGATGGAGCCGCTTTGGTGGGCAGGAATGATAACAAGTTAGTTATCCTATCATATTCAATCTTCTGATATATGAGGATTTGTGCTGAATTGTTTCCTCTCTGGTCCAAAATAATGTCTTTTTGTGACTTGGCATGATATTGAGATGAGAATTGAAATGTACAACATTTAAATGTATATAAAAAGAGATTCGTTTTCCTAACTCATTTTTCTTTTCTTTTCTTTATATTGCCAAGGAATATGAAAATAGAAAAGTGGTGTTGCACACAGTCAACTAATGGAACTTATGACTTGGTATCAGAAAATAAAGTTCATCAAGGGAACTCCTTGAGGAAGTAGATGCTATCTAGTAGACTATTTTCTACAAAGTAGTGACCACGACATTGGATTGTTATGGGGATAGTATATTCTTTATGCTTACTTTGCTGTTTGAGTCAATGTAATTGCTTGTGAAGTCTTACACAATATAGAGCCATGGTGAAATTCTCGTTGTTGGTTTATAAAAGTCAGGCATCTATGATGGTTCAAAGGAAAGAGAAAAAAAGAACTTGGCTATTAAGGAATATGGACAAAATGATTCAGTTGATTTCAACTTATTTTTGATAAGGTAAATGATCTTATAAATTTTGGGGGAATCCCCTCGTACAAGAAGTATACCAAAAGGTAGATAAACCTACATCAAAATTTGGTTCTCTATGGAAGTCACCCGTTCATCTATGCAAACAAGAACCTCATGGGTGCACCAAGGGGGAAAGAAAAGAAAGAAGAATAAGAAAAGGGGGAACCTCAGATTATTTCAGCTTATACGATATATTAATAGCTGATCAAGGGGGAAAGAAAAGAAAAGGAAAGATTCCCTGTCACAGAAAGTACTTGACTTGTCAAAGGCAACACAAAATTCTCGGTAAAAGAACAAGGATAATTTACTGTAATAGACATCTATGTCAAGGATAAATTATGCATATTGAGTTGTCTGAGAGATTATGGATGATATTTTTTTCCCCATAACTCTCCCTTTGTAGCTCCAACATTCAACCAGCTAATGATTGGAACCACTTTAGACCCTGCCGTTTCCATGCATGTTATATAAACTGGTTTTCTTGGCAACTAAACTTATTGAATATGGGGAAGGATAATTTTGTATTCTCAATCCAGTATGAGTGAAAGAGGAATTGAGAAGTTAAAAGTAAAGGAAGAAAAAATCAACTATTTAAGATAGCATTAACATGTAAATTGTTGTTATTTTGCTTATTTTGTTTCATTAGTGTGAGAGAATAGAAGGGCTTTCAGGATCTAAGGGGCTGAGGGCTCTCTGAAGGATATCAATATATGATATATCCTAAAGAAGTCCCTCTGACTGATCAAGCCACATTATATTTGTCAATTTTCTTAATTCTCTAACAAATAACGCAAGGATATTTACTTCAGTTCTTCGCATTTGCTCTACTTTGATGTGACTAATATGGTCTTTTACTTGTTCAAAAGCCTCGATAGGAAAAATATATGCATTTACTGAAAATACTTCCAATATTGCTTGTAAACAAGTTATATCTCCTTAAGGCTTTTGCCTCCTCCACCTCTCCCTACAAAGGATATGTTTTTATGGGGCTTCCATGCTTGTTGGTTTATTTTTATTTGAAGTATTTTAACCATGTACATGTTCTCCTCACCTTTCTATTTGAAAAAAAAAAGAGAAGACAAACAAGGGTTGATGTGAGTGCATTGCTTCTGTGGCAGTGATTGTTGGAGAAATTGCTAACTTTGCAGCTTATGCATTTGCACCTGCTGTCCTAGTCACACCTCTTGGTGCACTCAGTATTATTATCAGGCAAGAAAAGGCTGGAAATGATTGTTCAACTTTGCTATCTGTTACCTTCGAGGCAACATTTATTTATTTATTTATTTTGCAGTGCTGCACTTGCTCATATGATATTGGGAGAAAAACTGCATATTTTTGGAATGGTTGGTTGTGTTCTATGTGTTGTGGGCTCAACAACCATTGTTCTGCATGCTCCTCAAGAACGTCAAATTGAGTCTGTAAAGGAACTCTGGGACCTTGCCACGGAACCTGGTATGCATTTGAATGCTGACAAAGCCGAGTCCTTCTTGACATTTTGTGAGCATGGAAGTTTGATTGCTTAGTTTGTCAAAACTTCTTACTGACAATAATTTGCTAATTTCTTACTCATGGCAGCATTCCTCCTATATGCAACTTTGGTTATAGTGGCAGTTGTCATAATCATTGTCCAGTATGCTCCAAAATATGGACAGACTCATATAATTGCTTATGTTGGAGTTTGTTCACTCGTTGGTTCTATTGGGGTAGGCACTCAGCTATCTGGTTGGAGTTCGGCTTTTCATTTTTACCCTCCCCCATCTGGGTTCTCTTTTTCCTTAAGCTTGTTATTATTTCATCATTCCTACACGGGCTACATCCATGTGATCTAATTGTGATTTTTGGAAAAAATCTTAAATGATTTGGCAGGTTATGAGTGTCCAAGCACTAGGAATAGCATTAAAATTAACGTTCTCTGGGACGAACCAGTTGTTGTATCCTCAAACATGGATCTTTACAGTTGTCGTAGTGACATGCGTGTTTACACAAATGAACTACTTAAACAAGGTAATTAGAATGTACGCTCAGTTCTTTTTGTTGTTATTTTATGCTTGGATATATTAGTCATTTGTATGGAAGTTTTAAACATTAACTTGGTGTATCTTTATGCTCTTGGACTTTCAGGTGTCAGCATATATCTTCTTGTTGTTGCAATTTTTTATTTATTTTTAAAGGGAAAATGGTTTGATATACCCCTCAACTTTGATATTTGGAGCTGATATGCCCCTCGTTATGAAAGTGGCTCATATATACCCTTACCGTTATACAAACGGCTCACATATACCCCTACCATTACAAAATGAGCTCACATATACCCTTCTTTTAACGAAAGTGAAAAAATTAATTTTAAACTTATATTTTTGACTTTTAATTTTTTTTAAAAAAAATCATTTAGGGGTATATAGGATTCTTCTAGCAAAGTTCAAGGTATATTTCAATTTTTTTCATACATAAATTATTTTTTGACTTCTTTGATTTTCATTATTTTAGTTTCTTATTCTTATTTTATTTTTTTCTTTCATTCCTTAGTGTAAGGAAAAAAAATTAAAACTATTGTTTTGTGGCTATATTATAATTTAAAACAATTTTTTTTTGTCTATACTGTAATTTAATTTTTGTATTTGAAGAAAAAAAATTTGGTCATCTATAATAAGTTTTACAAGAATATTAGTGAAACATAAATAAATTTGACCATCAAAATAATAAATCTAAATTAGTCATTGAAACAAAAAAAATATGTTTGAGGAAGATTAAATATACCCGTATGGGATTATAGTTTTTTTTTTTTAAAATAATAAAAAATTAAACTAAAATTATTATTTTTTTCATTTCCGTTAGAGGGAAAGGGTATATGTAAGCCATTTGTATATAAGTAGGGGTATATATGAGCCACTTTCATAACGAGGGGTATATCAGACCCTTTTCCCTTTTTTAAATAACTCCATTGATCATTGATGTGAAAAAACTTACAATTTGAATTTGGCATACCAAACTTTGTACATGATCATTGAGGAGAGTTCACTTCTTGTTGCAATTTGACTTACAATAAATGTAATGAAGTTTGTTCAGTTAAATTCCCATTGACAAAATAACTTACGCTACATCAGAAGCCTAGGCTCTCTCTTTTCATAAACCTCACACCTCTATGTGGTCTCCTAGAGCACCAAGAAGGTTGCTTCTTCACTTGGCTAGCAGCCAAAGGGGCCATCCTTACATCTGAGAATAAGGAGGAGTATGAGGATATCATATGTCACATGGTGTTACATGTGCTAGCAATCTTAGGAAGATGTGGACCAATTGCTTTTTTCCTGTCAGGTAGCAAATAGACTATGATGTACTATGTTAAACTTGTTTGGAATGCATTAGACTGGACTAGGTAGCTGCTATCAAAGATTTGCTCCTGAGTTGGACAGTCAGGCGAAAATGGAGAAGTAGAGCACTGGAAGTAGCTCACTTAAAGCAATGCTAATGTGGATATATAGAAGAGCTGAACAAAAAAAATATATATGGAAGGGTTTTTTGAAGGGGTGGAAAATGCAGTTGTATAAATGAGGAATGCTTTTGTTTCTTGTAACTATTTTGGAGCATCTACGAAGAGCCAGTTATTACCGATGATCAGATAGCGTCTTGTCAAGGGGCCTTTCTAGAGAATCAACATGCACATAATTGTGAGCGCAATGACCTTGAGGAAACTAATATCTCCACTAAAAATAAAACCTTCACATGTTTGTTGTTTGATGATTGTTGAACGTTACTGAGAGATAGAGCTCTTTCTGCAGATTAGTGAACATTTCAAAGTCTCATAATCAAAACTATTTGCATTTATCATTGCACTGCCCCTTAGCTACAATCTAGATGATTATCATAGAAATATGGATGCCATACAAGATTGGAAAGGTCNGAGGTAGAGAGGCTGTTTCCGAAAGACCCTTAGCTCAAGTACATCACATTCAAGTTAAAGGCGAGGAAAACAGTGTATAAAACATACCATCCAATAAGAAAGATAGTAAATAATCAACAAAGTCTCATAATCAAAACTATTTGCATTTATCATTGCAGTGCCCCTTAGCTACAATCTAGATGATTATCATAGAAATATGGATGCCATACAAGATTGGAAAGGTCAGTAATTATCACATCACGAGTACACAAGAGGGAATAAGAAAGGGTCGTCTGAGATGGTTAACCATGTCCAATATAAGCATCCAAATGGACTGGTCCTTCAGTGTCACAATATGATGATTGAAACTGTTGAAAAGAGACTGCGTAGACTTGGAATCACATGGAGAGAAATTTCCTTAAAGGACCTATAATTTGTTGAAATCAATGCAGACTCAACTAAGAATTGAACAAAATGGAATTAAAGAATCCATATAGATCCATACAGGCAAAGACAACTAGTATGGATTGATGCTTAGTTATCGTTACACTTACAATAAGTTGTCATTAGTCTTTTTAGTTTGGTAAGAGACTTGAATATTACCTGGGGAAAGTTAGTGGTTTAGAGAACATCTAGTTTTCCTATTTACTAGTATAACAAGGAAATTTGCCTGAATAGACCCAAATGGATAGACATTCATTTGGACGATTTGGAATAGTTTGGGTTGAAGCCTAGTTGATTGATTTCGCTGTTGAACTTATGTCGCTCCATGAATGACTACATAAGACTACATTTATAGCTGCAGAACCCATGTTAGTCATTTGTTACTCAAAGGACATTTGTATTTCTGATGATTGTTTTATCTATTAGCATATCCTTGTGTTTTCCTGGTGTTTTTCTCTCTGCTTTTTTTTCGGGTTGGGGATAAATCATTGTTTTTCTGTACCTTCAGACCAAATTTTTCTCACTTTTCAAATGCAGGCTCTTGATACATTCAACACAGCACTTGTATCACCAATATACTATGTGACGTTTACATCACTCACAATAGTTGCCAGCGTCATCATGTTTAAGGTGCAACAACTTTTCTTTACTAATGTTGTATATATTAACTGATACATCACACTGTATTCTTTGAACTGTTCAAGTTGATTCAATGAAAATATTTTGAAGAAGATAGATTTTAAGATACTGAGCGACATTTTGTATAGCTCGATAATAAATGATAGTCATGAATATGCATGGTTGTTGATTTTTCTTTTGGATGAGAATTGAAAAGGGATTACTCTTCTTTTTGTGGGTGGAAATTTTCTTTATCATCTCACCTAATCATCTTTTGCCCCTCTGAGATGCTCCTATTTTTCATCTTAAATATGGACTTTTTGAACACCTAGTGCATGGTTGTAGTGTAGGAGGTCAGTGATCCTAGACTCCTAGTCATCTTTTCCGACAATTCTGCCACCTCGTTAGTATCATGTTACTTATGTAGTTGCCTAGGGTATGCATGAAGTCTAAAAATAGAATTCCTGTAAAGGAAACATAGATGAATCATATTGAACCTAACTAGACATAAACAGGATCAGGAGTGAGTAGTGACAATGGTGCAGAGGAATGTGTGCTTACCAGCTAATGTGGGTGGGGAATAATAAAACTTTGCAAGTGTAGTATGATTGCACGGCAGGATCTCGTAGACCTCCATTTTGGTGCATGAGAAACGTAATTGAAAAATATAAGGGTTGGACTTTAGAACACTCGTAGTAGTTGTACTATGCTAAACATTGATCTAGAGGAGACTGACCTTTTATGATTCCAGTGAGATGACCAGTAACTAGTTAAAGGAAAGATAAACAATATTACGTATTTAAGATTAGTTACCAATGAAATTGAAATTTCCTTAACATAATTGATGAAATTGGAGTTAAAATGAAAGCAACTATGTTCTCTCTTCCTCCACCTCCCATTGATGAAATTGGAGGGGTGAAAAAGCAGCCACTTTTGTTGAATAATTTTTTACCATTTTAATAATTCTTGAGGACTTCTCCTTTCCTTGCTTTTCTGAAACTGCCTAACTAGTAGAGCTTGGCATATAACAATTTATACCCTTAAACGTATCTAATCAGTATTTTTTATCACAGGACTTCTCTAGTAATAAAGAGACAAAATTTGTTCAAACAAGCCAATACAAATGAATTGCGAATATTACTAGAGAAATGATCGTCTAATGGGTGAGGGAGGGGTATCGGCTTACAGTTATAGTTTATATGTTTTTGATGGAGTAAAAAGATTTCATTCGAGGCATCAAGAAGATGCAAAATAGCAAAAGTACATGGAAGCAAAAAAGATTTTGATAGCTCCTATACATAAAATTAGACTAGAATTAGGGAGCTTACCAAATCCAAAACCTGCTATATGCTATTTATAGGAGAGGGTTTACACCAATTAAACAGATAAGACATCCAGCCTTGAGGGAGCGCATTAGAGTTGAAATTCCATCAACGCATCTCGTGTTCCTCTCTGTCCAAAATGCACCAAAAAATACAGGCAGGTGCCATTCTCCAGATATCCCTGATGGTTTTATCAACTCTCCAGACATCCCAGCTCTCACATGCATTCCTTACACTGAACATGACCAGCTAAGTCCAAAAATCGAGTGAAACATGCTCCAAAAGTCTGCTGCAACAGTACAGTGGAGAAGTAGGTCGCTGATGCTTTCTGAGTTGGTCTCGCACTTGTAGCATCTGTTGACTATTTGAAGAATTCCTCTTGATAGATTATCCTGTGTTAGACAAGCGTCTTTGAGAGCTGTCCAACTGAAACAAATTACTTTTGTCAGGCGCTTGGTCTTCCAAATATCCAAGGCCATTTGTCAATCATAGGATTGTCGAAGGAGAAGTTATTATATCCAGCCTTGACAGAGAATAGACCATTGTTAGAATTCCCCCATTTCATTCTGTCTATTGTCTGCACGTTTACTGCACAACTTTCTAACAATATGAGTAGTTGTAGTAGATCATTCAGTTCCCAAGCTGCAAGTCACAGTTATAGTTCATATGTTTCTTTGTCTTTTCTGTTTGGATAGATCCAAAAGATTATGTATTTAAAGTGCATGGCTAACAAGTGACTTTATGAAGTCTTTTTCAGAAAGCAACTACCTATGTTTATAAATTAACGGTCAAAAGCTGCATTATTAGGGTATTCAGCGCATTTCATAAAGCATTATTCACGTGATGCCTTTCATGCATGAAATGCTTATTTACCCTGGCAAACCCGCTGGAACTTGTGGTTCCTGGATAAGTTGCAAATCTATCCGTCCTCTCCTGCTTATTGACCATAAGTACTTGTTTTAATTGCTGGAATAGCTGCTTTCAAGTGTTGAGCCATAGTGATTGTCAGTAGTTAAATATTTAGATAAGTTCAACTTGTATTTGAAAGGCATCCTCTATCTTCAACCATCTCATGTTCTTCTAAATTGTCTTTCATGCTTCTTGAACAGGATTGGAATGGGCAAACTGCAACTCAAATTATTACGGAACTCTGTGGATTTGTGACCATTTTGTCAGGCACCTTTCTTCTTCACAAAACCAAAGACTTAGTTGAGGGTATCCTTTCAAATTACCATTAGCAATAATATAATTTACATTTTGTGGGTTTTGAGTTGATAATTATTTTTCTTCCGTTCACAGTTTCTTCACCATCTGCATTTATGCGATATCCTAAATACGATGAAGGAGGAGGCTCCAGTGAAGAAGGCATTCCTCTTAAGAATCGAGAATCCATGCGATAGCCAAGATTCAGTTGAATATCACAGCGTTTTTCTTAGGAGAGACAACAACTATTGTTCCTTCCTGTTCTACTCATGGACAACAATAAGATGGAAGAAAGTGTTTGGCTTGTTAGCTAATGCAACAGTTGCTTTACACAGGCTAACATTAGTTTGTCCATAAAACTACTCCAGGACGAAGTGTAAGTGGGAGTCCAGTTACCGGTATATCACTCTTGTCACTGGTAGTGGAACTTCCTCAGATACTCGTGACATCGAAGCTGACATCTCCCCAGAACTAAAGGAAAGACATTCAGGCAGGTGATTGAAGAAATTCTCAAAATATCTTAGTAAAGTTTGAAATTGATGCATTTGGGAATACCTAATTCTATTTAAATGGAGAGGATCATATGGATATCTCCCATTCTTGTACCTATTTTCCTAATTTTACTTGTAAAAATCTCCAAATGAATGAAAGCCTCATTTTTGTTAGAGGATAGACTTTTTTTTTGGCTAACTGGTTATAGATATATACATTGAGCTAATACTTAGCCAAAAAATTTACATAGATTGTTAAAGGATAGACTTGCTTGACTATATGTCTAGACCTTTTGAGTTTTCTGTGTAAAACTTGAGTCGAGGATCTATGGGAAATAACTTCTCTATCTTCACGTGGTAGGGGCAAGGTTGTGTACACACCATCCTCCTCGGACTCCACTCATGGAATTATATTGGATATGTTGTTGAGTTTTGAAATACTTGGTTCAAGTTACTAGATGCAAGCTCAAAATAGCACCTAATTTTTTTTGTAAGTGTTATTTTGATTTGGATAAATAATAAAAAAAAGAACAAATGAAAAAAGTGGTTTTGAGTTGGATAATGAATTTTGAACTATTTCAGGTCAAATTGTCCAAAATCATCTTGGTGCAAATAAACTTTGAACTCATGACTTGCATTTCTTTTTGAAAAATGAATTTCTTGAGCTTAGGGTTTATCGGAAACAATCTCTTTATTCCCACAAAAGTAAGAGCATGATTTCTATACACTTACCCTTCCCAAACCTCATTTGTAGAAATATACTGGGTATATTATTATTGTGTTTGATCATGAGATGTTCATTAGCTCTACTCGATTTGAGTTGTTCAAATTTTGCTCAACCAGCTTATTTGACACCCTAGTATGTGATATTATCCCTATTATATTCATTTACAAGTTGTGTATTGAGTTATCTACTGGAAGTGAAAATTGTTTTATAGAGTAGCTTTCTTTGTGTCTATAAAAACATACAAATAGAAAAAATGACTGTTAACAAGTAGATCCCAATCAAGAAAAACTTGAGAAATCAACACTGATATCCTACCCTCACACTCACCCCTCGAATTCAAAATTTAAAGTTTATGAATTCATATAACTATTTCACGTAAATATTCAATAGTAACTAATATTTATAGATATTTAACGAATTTCTTTATACGTAAATAAGATCTGAACAAAAGTTATTGAATTCACGTGAACTCAATAATTATGTTGGAGACCCACATGTACCCACTTCCAACCTTAACACCACCCTGCCCCTTCACTCTTACCCACCCCACCCCACGTCCCAACCACTCCCACTATTTAATTTGCATTATATAAGTGTATTTAAAATAATATTTTATTTATCAAATACTAAAAAATAAGTTTAAAAAATACTTATTTTTTCATAAAAGAATTGAATATTTTCCGTAGATCGATTTTTTTATACCAAAAATACCCTTTATGAACTTAGTTGAAAAGTTACTTTCATTTTTTGGTACTATATATGGTGATATACAAGAAATTAATTAGTTACCTGAGGAAAAGAAAAAGAGAAAAAGAAGCAATATATGATTAAGAAGACTAGGGACTTTAGAGTATAAAGTTGCAAATCCAATCACTATATATATATATATATATATATATATATTGTCCGGTGAAATTTGGTAAGTAAGGTTCAGAGATTACAGATTACAGAGGGTACTCAGGGTAAGTAAGTATATGAAGACTTTATCCTATCTTTACGGAGTAGAGAAGTTATTTTCAGTAGATTCTCGATTCAAAAAAAGTGTTTTTTTACATATATAAAAGAAATTAGAAATCATAAAAGAAAATAGAAGTTCTTTGACTGCGTACTTAAATACATATAAAAAACTTAATATTTGGTTTCTAGCTCACATGTGAAATGTTTTAAATTTTTTAACAATCTATTACTAGCATATCTTTAGACTTGTGAAACACGATGTTAATTAAGTAGAAAAAAAATTGAATTTGCTAAGACTTCTTGAGTAAGATTATGAGAATTATAAAATAGAAGTAAATATAAATAATTAATTAAGAATTACACAAATAACCTTGTAATAATTTTCTGACTCTAAAATTAAGTTTCATTCATATAATAACCAAAAACAGTGGAAGATGAATAAATTTGAAGTATTAAAACTCATTAATTAAATCAAGTGAAATAAACTACACACACACAAAAAAGGTGTTAAAATTCTTGAAAATTGGAAATTTGATGGCATGAATTAATAATCCGATAAATCCGGCAGTAATTTCAGAAATGTTTGACCATATTTATATGTGTTAGAGTTTAGTCATATGAAAGTCTTTAGATAGTGATTGATGGACAATAAGTTTAAATTCCTAAAGAAAGAGTGTATTTTGGTCACTACTCATTACTTGAGGTGGGTAATTATCCCCATAATATTTTATCAATTTAATTATTGTGAGTATGGACTATAGTGTGCACAACTAAAATAGAATATCTAGAATGCAAAATTAGTCACATAGCATATGATGAAGTGGAGGTGGAATTAAAGATCAACACATAATTACGTTATATCTAAGAAAGGAAATTTCAAGTATTTTAGGGATATATATATATAATCAAAGGAATCGGGAGATTGATTGATGATGATGTCGTGCATTGTATTGGAGTAGGGTGGATAAAATGAAGGCCCGCATCTGGGGTACTGTGTGATAAGAATGTGTTTTACGGTAAGTTTTACAAAATGATGGTTAGACCTATATTGTTATATATATGGGGCAAAATGTCGGTCAGTCATGAAAATTCATGCCCAAAAAATAAAGATAGCGGAGATAAGTATGCTTAGATAGATGTGCGGGTATATTAGGAGAGATAGGATAAAAAACGAAGTTATACACAACAAGGTGAGAGTTACCTCTGTGACGGACAAGCTGGTGGAGAAAGCGAGACTAAGATGATTTAGGTATATGAAGAGGAGGTGTGCATATGTACCATTAAAGAAGTGTGATTTTGTGAGAGGTTGGCTATATCAGACTTTAGGAGAGGTAGATGTATTATATTGAAGAAAAATTGATTGAAGGTGATTAGACAAGACACGATACATTTTCAGCTTATTATGAACATGACCTGAGGTAGAAAAATACGGAGATTGGGAATCAGAGTAGAAGAATAGTAGATAGTGAGTATTGTCATATTCTTATGTGGGAGAGGCAGGGGCTCAGTCCACTCTTCCCATCCTTTCATTATTATTAGTATTAGTTAGAATTCGTGTAGTACATTATTCTTATTATTTTTTACTACTATCAATTGCTTAATTTGCTTTATTCATCTTAATATTTTGTTGTCGTTATTTTTCTTACAATCCTGCTTTGATTACACTTCTTTCATGCCAAGAGTCTATGAAATGCAGTCTCTCTACCCCATAAATAGCAAGGATAAAGTTTGCATACATTGTAACCTTCTCATATTCCACTTGTGAGATTACACTAAATATATTATTATTATTATTGTACGAACTATACTGCAGTTATAATACGATGAGTGTAATTGACATGTTTTACAATTTTCTCAAAATCAAAATCATGGTTTTTTTGTTTTATAGGTAATTAAGTCTGATGACTTTAAGTTTTAATAATTTTATTTTAAATTTCAATTTACAAACATAATAAATGTTTTAATACAAATATATTATCCAAGTGAAATTTATTGAATTTGGTCTACCTCGTAGTTAAGCTTCTACCTTCGCCCCTGATTAAAATAATTTTAATATTCTAGATATATAGTACACATATACAACAATAATTAAAAATAAAAAGGGCGACGGGGGGGTGGGGGGTCTAAGAAACAGGAACTAGCTACTCTATACCTAAAACACCTTAATTAAGGAATAAATAATTAACAAAGGAATGATATGTACTTGGTGGATATGGTAAGATAGCTAATCTTTCAGTAATTTTGCTAATCAGATAGCTAATTACAAAGGAATGATAAGTTACGCTTTCTTTCATGTACAACTAATCACATTTTTTATTTACTCACTCTATCTCAAATTATTTATCATAATTTTAAAAATAGATATTTTAAGTTCTTTATCATTTTAGAAATTTATGATTATTTTTTTTTCATTTTATTATTAATAGTAATTATTCTTAAAAATCATAAACACCTCAAGTATATGATAATATTAAAATTATTTAAATACTAAAAGAAGGGAAAATTACGCGGCTCGGCTTTTTAGTTTTGTATAATTCACACGTTTGTATAATTCGGAATTTGTATAATATAATTTGTATAGCTGTTTACATTTCTGATGTTTGTAATTGTATAAATTCATTATTTCGAGTATATACAAAATAACTGAATTATACAAATATACCCGCAAATTATATAAACCTGTAAATTATACAAATCTATAAATTATACAAACAAAACAGTTTAAATTATAATTACAGCCCCGTAAATATGCAAACTATATAGGTATACAGGAGAATCACGACACATATGTATAATAGTTTAGACCCAAAAAGTTGTAAAAATGGGACCCACACTCCTAAATTTCTTTATATAAAGAAAATATCTGTATACAAAGTTGAAGTGGTTGAACTAAAACTTTTCCCCTAAAATGCAAACAGCCCCCTTAACACTCCACACCAAACAAAACCACCCCAATAATTTCTCAAATTCAAGTAGTCTTATTTACAAACACCATAGCTAACAAAACCATATAACATGGCTCCTTCTCCTCCTCAAGATGATTTTAGCTTCCCAACAATCACCAATACACCGCCACGATTCCTTGAATCACCACCTTTATGGAGAACAACGTCAATTGCTTCTAGTCGCGTCCAGAAAAATCCTGATCATGAAGAAAATTTGGACATGTCTCCATTAATATCCAATAAGTCCAATTACATCAACCAAAGAAAGAGCTTCTCACACATAGAAGGTGTTGTTGCCATGAAGAGAATGATTGAAGATGAAGATGAAGAAGAGGAGAAAATGGACATGTTATGGGAGAATTTGAATGAAGAAATGTCTAACAAAATTATGACAAAGACTTCATGTGGGAAAAATACAAAGAAGGTGGAATATAAATGTGTTAAATCTTTGAATCTTTCCAAAGCAAGCAAAAGGCCAAGCTTAGTGGTTCTCATCAAAGTCTTGAAAAAGGTGTTCTTGTAATTTCATACTTAATTTGCTTCTTCAACTTCATTCAACAAAACTAAACTTTGATCAATATTTTGTATCTCTTCCTTTAATTAATTTAATTTGTTGCACATAATCTTTTTTGAGTTTTCTTGTATTTTTCTAATGTTCAATGAAACCCCACCTTCCACCTCATCCCCATCACCACCCTGTTAGGTATTTTATAATATATAGAAGTCTTAAATTGAACAGACAAATCTGTTCATGAAAGAAAATATAACTATTATGAAAAGTTATCTCTTAAGTTCTATAAATATAAGGAAGCAGCCTAAGAAAAATATGCAAAGTATATACAAGAACTTTGTTGTATCTTGAAGGAAATTATTTATATTTTTCCCCAATATATATATAAGCAAATATCTCTTTAAGAAAAGTAATCTTCATGCATGAATGTTATTTTCTTCTTCAAATTGTATTCCCTATTATTTTTCTAACACTAGCTACCACCTAGCTAAAAGGGAGGTGTGAGGGGTTGAATAATTAAACACATTTATCTATATTATATTATATATACACACATCTAATATATTGGTTTGGTAATTGACATTCAAGTAATTGGACATAGGTTGTTGCAATACTTATTTCATTAATATTTTTTATATTTTTGAAAGTGATCTTATTTAGGTAATCTTTGGTACAAGAAAATGCTTGTAGTATTAATTAAGAGAAGGTTTTTTGTATCTTTTATTAGTTGGAAAGATATAATTGAAGTATATGTCCAAAGAGTTTTTGTAAGATCAAAATGTCAATGTCAAAGATATATATGTTTTCAAATTATATAGGAAATAGTTGAAATTACTTGAAAAGCATGTGCCATCTACTGATTTAATTCTATATTGATTGATTTTGATTGATAATTGATTTTTGTTTTCTACAAGTAAATGTACAACAAGTGTTTTACCCATAAAATAATATATTTCTATCAGTGTAGCTCTATCCATTGAGTTAAATTTCTAGATAATCATTTAACTTGTAGTAAATAATCAGTAAAGTCATTTAAGTCATTTAATTTTATTTTCTTTTTTAAAAGTAAATTTTTTTTATCTAATTAGCTTTCATGATCATTTAGTCTGAAATAAAAAATTTAATATTATTTTAATACTCTGACAAAAAACAACTTTTTCTGGACAAAATTCTAGTTGATTCCTGAATCAATTTTTGATTAATTTTTTGAGTGAATATTCTACGACAAAGAAAATCGAATATGCTTTGATTTTTTGAATAGAAATAATTGAAATACAATATGGACCTATTTTGATTTAATCGTTGGTTGACAAATGATTTACTTAAAGTATCCTAAAAACTAAATAAATGGGCTATCAAACTCAAAATAATAAGAGAAAGGAAAACTAAGCAAATATCAAATAATTACAGACATATACCCTTTTACATTCATACCCTATTAAATAATTACACTATCTATCCTCAATTAATTTCGCTTAACTGATACTAAAATTAATTATCATATGCCGTATTGGTATCATTAAGACGAATAATTTCGCTTAATAATTGATACTAAATCAGTATATATATATTGTATTGGTGATACCACAACAATATACATATACTCTTATAGTATCATTGACTAATAATTTCTGAACAAGAAACCTTGATGATATATATATATATATATATTATTGATTTAGTATCTATTAAGTGAACTTATATGATACCAATACAATATATGATATTGATTTAGTTTCAAATCTGAAGCCAATTAAGTTCTATCTTGAAAAATAAAACAAAAATTAACGTTAAATTCATGATTCAAATTCTTCATGTAGACAAAGTTTGCAACTAATATAAACAGTAATGATAAATTGGGAAATGATGTTGCTTCCGCCCACTAGATTTCTAATTAGCTCTCGTCATCTCACTCAATCCTATAGCGGAAACTCGAGTTGAGGCAATATAAGCGAGCAAAGAAGCACTTCTTGTAACCAAAACAAAAACTCCATGGATCCGCAAAGGAAAGACCTGTTCTGGATAACCTTACACACGAAAGATTGAATTACCTGAATTATGAGTCTTATATATTGTGTTACGATCAAGGGTAATCGCCTTTTAGATAGGCCACAAAAGAGAGTAGTAATTAATCTAAAACAATACATTTATGTAATAACTAAGTAAATTGCCCGCATTTCACGCGGTGATAAACTACCCCAATTAGGTTACATCTTATTGAATTTATTATTTATTGTATAAAAAAAAAGATTAAGTTAACGCAAATACAAAAGTACATCTTTTCTAGAATTTCTGCTTTTCCATTGGGCATTTCTTTTCTTCTTTCTCAATAATCTTTATAATATACAATCTCGTCCCTTTTTAATTATCATAATTTTCGTTTTTTTAAAGTGAAACGATAATAACTTTAACTAACATTTTATGATGTATTTCTTCATCATATTAATATGCAAAATTTTGGAATTTATAGTATTTTTCGCATTATTTTTTAATAGCTAATTTTTTTGTTTAAAATGTTAAATTAATGTAATCTAATTTAATTTTGAAAATTAATCAAATTAACTTTCGAAAAACGAAAATTAAAAATGGACAGAGCAAATATATACTCAGTTACCCTCCTGTGTCTCTCCATCCAAAATCACCTCTGCACCATTGCTGATTTTTCTACATTCAGGTAATATCTCTGCTTCTATATACAAAAGTAAACACTGCTGATTTGCTTTTGATCTGATTGTTTTTTTCTCCTTATGTATATTTTCTGATTTGCATTCTTTTATAATCCATCTGCTGCTATGTTATGGTATTTTGAGATTATTCGATAACATAAATATTCATAATATAGTGAAACCCTGTTTGGATAATGCGAGAATTTGCTGTGTAAATTTGAACAGATAGTTTAATTGATCATAGAATCCTTTCTCTTTTCTGTTTGACCAAATGAGTGTATTCCTTGTGTTTACCATTTCATTCATGCCAAACAAAGGAATTTTGGGGGTTTTGCCTCAATATTTTTTTTCATTTGTGAATATAGGTTTTTTTTTTTATAAATTGAGGCAAAACCTCCTATTATAGGATGTTTTAGATTACAACAAGCTGTTATTGGAAAGATGGATTAGTTTCAGTTTAGTGCCCATTAGTTTATCGAATTAATCCAACATCGACCAAATACCATAATCTATTTGTAGACTCTATGCCACTAGCAGGTTTGTGTTAAAGGACAGTGTCTTTTGACGCTCCTCAAGCTATGGGAATTCCCTACAAGTGTTCATGATGAAGTATATTTTCTGTAAGATTTCCAACAGGTAGTGTGATGCACGACATATTGCTTCAAATCCTGGGTCTGTTTGACTAGGCTAAACTCCTGATAGTAAAAGAACAAGAAAAGCAAAAGCAAAGAAACTAATGGCTTAGAATACCTTGGTTTTTATGGAAATGCATACATATACCAAAATTTAACTATCGTTTTGAACTATAACAGAGTCCTCAATCATGCACAGTATTCTTTCAGCCCTTTCTCAAACAATTTCAACGTAATAAACCAAATTTAATACAATGGAAGGCAAAGTCAATTCATCATTTCACATTTTTCAGAGTTTTAATAAATTAAACTCAACTATGCAAGAAAAGCTAAACACTTGAAAAGAGAGCATTTCGTGTGGTAGAAAGAAATTGGAATAAACACAGAGGTGGAGGATTTGTGGCTTAGGTCGCAGGTTCAAGCCCCACACCATGCAAAGCGAAGCCTGGTATTTAAGTGGAGAAGGGTAGAGGGACGGGCCCATTATCCACCGAGTTTAGAAGGCTGTGATTGGTCCAACGGGCAGGTCACAGACGGATTTCTCGGTTATCAAAAAAATATCTGATTCAAGATGTGGAACATGAAATTTAATTCTTGTTTGGAGCCTTTTGAGGATAATAAGTAAGAAGATATTCAAATTAAAGTCATGTAAAGCCGCGTAAATTCTGGACATTTATTTAGACCAATNCCGAGTTTAGAAGGCTGTGATTGGTCCAACGAGCGGGTCACAGACGGATTTCTCGGTTATCAAAAAAATATATGATTCAAGATGTGGAACATGAAATTTAATTCTTGTTTGGAGCCTTTTGAGGATAATAAGTAAGAAGATATTCAAATTAAAGTCATGTAAAGCCGCGTAAATTCTGGACATTTATTTAGACCAATTAAAACCTTAATGAAGCATGTACAGTGACACAACCCAAGAACTATATATAGGGGACAGCTCATTGTATGTGTCGTATTTGTGGGGTTGTATAAGGTGAAAGACCAAGCTAAACTTGGTTACATGTTGTAGGAACAAATAAGATATATGTGAGCATCAAAGGAGTATAAATTGATGGAGTAAGTCCACTGAAGTTAGTGCATAAGAAGGGTGAATCCTAAGTAATCCTTTACATCTTAATTTGGTCACATATTTGAGGAAGCATTGCAGCATATCTATTAGTATAGCTTCTGCCGCTGTTTTTGTTGGACAACATGATATAGGAAAAGATGTAATATTGGAAAATGGAATGACTTTTGAAGTGGAAAGACAGCTGAACACTTGGCTTTAAATCAGCCATGTGAAGGATTGAATTGTTACTTATATTTGATGGGATTTATTAGCCAAGACCACTGCTGTGGGTCGGGGGAATCATGAACAATCTTATTTTGAAATTTACTTAGGCACATCAGGTGGGGGATGTGCCTATTACTCCCTATTTTATGAAAGGAACGATATATTGGGATTTAGTCCAAGACGGTGTACATGATAGCAAGACAAGGATCCCAAACACTAAAGGAGAAATCAAGTCTTTTGCTGGGTAAAAATAGAGAGGTATGAAGGAGAGAAGCTCTTTGGCTCTCCATTTCATTTGCTGTATAAAGAGAACCTCGGAAGGGGAAATAGAAACCAAGCAGCTACTTGGTCATTTGGGAAAATCACAGCTCTCCTGTGGTTTCACGTGAACTCTCAACACTACTCATTTAAATGGGTAATCTTGGTACTTTGCATATACTTTACTTGTCAAAAGTTCTCTTTAATTTCTTAAGTTTTGTGTCCAGTTAAATAGCTTCACATAAAATTAAATGAAATAATTTGTTTTTGCTCCTTCGTTCCCACTAAATCTCCTTTTCTACTCTTCTATTTCACTTTACATCCATGAGTCCAAGACAACCCGTCAATGTTAGGTGGTCATGATTTCTCCTGGTATAACCTCGTAATCTTTATATGTAGTCTTATCACATCATCTGGTAAGAACAAAAATCCATTTATCTGTGGTGATCTTCGCTCTTGAATATATCATGTTTGACACTCAGAAGGTAAAATGCAGATTATATAATTATGTGAACATTTTTAATCCATATTTATCATCAGGAAGCAACGAGCAAAAGCAAAATTGCAGTTTTGGTACCTAATTTTTAGTCGTGCTTTTTTCCATTCTAGTTTTTTTTTTGAAATGGTAAGTAGTAGTATAAACAGAAAGAACACAAAGCTTGTGCCAGATTACACCCAAAAAGCCATCCCATCCTACTTTCTTTCAACAAGTGTTGACAAAAAGAGCTTGTAATGTAGAGGATACTGTTTGTTATAAGGTTTATAGTTGGTAGTATCCATGATCTCCTTGAATTATCGGTGTTTGATTTCTCTTTTTGAAGTACCAATTTACTTACCATAATGGGTTTTAGTAATACAACTCATTTCAGATTTACATGCAGATACACTTTTGTGCTATATGTAGTTCTGCTAGCAAAAAAGTTAAATGGAGTGGCTAGTAATCATCGTTACAGTGGTTGTGCTGTGGGTGGCTTCACTCTTTAAAATTCTTCACGAATCGCTCTCTGCCTCACAAGTTGAAGTTTTGAATGATGGTATGGGGTGACTTCTCTACTAAATGTCAATTCTTGTTTTCTTTTGCATTTACTGGCTGCCTCAGTTTGTTATGCACTATTCTTTAGAATCTAAATACAGACACGCATACGGCTTTCGTTTGTTGTACAGCTAATTGATTCTCTTTTCTTTTTTTCTTTTTAGGATTAGCTAATTGCTTCCCTTCTTAATATGTAATTTCTTTTTAAGTTTCAGGTGGGGGTTTTTGCAAGAGAAACGTGTTGTTGGTTATTGCCCATCCCGATGATGAGTCTATGTAAGGTTGAACGTCTTAACTTTGAGTTGTTATTTGTTCCTGTCATGAATTTTCTGAGCAATGCAAACTTTTGAATAGCTATAGAGGGAGTTGCAGGCTAAGACACTTTGAACTGTATGTTAGTTTTGATCAAGATTATGTGAGCCTTATGTATGTCTAGTTATACACTAATGCAAAGTTGCTCAGTTGAAACAAAATTTAATTAGTTGAACTCGTAGGCACATTTACTGAATAATAACTTAATAAGTCTCCATGAATTCATACGTCCATCTTGAAACGTGGTGGACTAGAAATTTGGTGGGCTAAACTATAAGATTCAATTTTTACCCCTTTGTTAATTAGGTCATTAAAGAACTGGAATATGATTTGTCTTTATAAAAATTATGATTTCAATCTTTTTGTTTTCGTTTGTTTTGTTAAGCATATGATACATGAAAATCTACAGCCTAAGAAAATGACATTCCTTTCTTTTTCTAAAGTTCATCAAATTTCCTTTATGCTTGTTCTAAGAGAAGCATCCCTTCTTGGACAATATTTTTTCCTGGCAAATTGTGTTTAAAATATTCTCCATCCGTTTCAATTTGTTTGTCCCTTCAATCTCACTGTCTTAAACATGCTATGTGGAAATTTTAGAATTTAAGAGTTGCCAAAAGAGGAAAGACATTCTTTTTAAAACGGGCCAACAAGGAAAGTAAGACAAGCAAATTGAAACTGAGGGAGTAGTTGGTAAGAAGGATCACAGCTCTCGATGTTAGTTGATTGTTAACTTGTCTCTAACTATAGATGTCAGTTTCCTACATATGGTACAATAACCTTTTAATGTTTAGGCAATCTTAAGTAATCAATGTTGTATCTATTTGCTGTACAAAGCATCGCTGTTGAGAGGACAATGACTTTTGGTGCTTTTAACTCCATACTGCAGGTTTTTCACTCCAACTATTAATTATTTGTCTTCAAGAGGATGTAATTTGCACATATTATGCATGTCAACAGGTAATGCTCTTAGAATATTTCAATTTATGTTGCAGATGCTGAATCCAAAAATTTCCTTTATGCCTAAGTATTGAGTGGCATGTGTATTTTGGTTGCCGTATATCTCAAGACGCAAAAAGTAAAACCTAAAATGAAATGTTGATTTTTGAACCGGTTGAAATATTTAAGCAATTGATTTTTTTAAGAAGTATGATCCAGTTCAAGCAGTGTTTGTTAAACCTGAGGTTCACTTTCTGGATTTGATTTATTGCAGCTATTTGCAACTTTAAAGTGTTTAATTGATCAGAACACAAATCACTAGAACTGTTCTTTACAAATCTTTATCCTAGATAACCAATAGTCTATTACTGATTCTAACTTTCAGTATATTGTTTCTGCTTTGTCACATTATATTGAAATATAGGTAATGCAGATGGTATAGGCAATGTCAGAAAAGAAGAACTTTATTTAGCCTCGATTGTGCTTAAGGTGATGTAAAATTTTATCTGAATAGAAATCTGAGCGATGCATTAATGCTAGTTCTATGATCTTTTATGTTGGCTTTTATGCAATTGTTAGTGCATTCCTCTATTTCTGTGAATTACTATAACAGAAGTTCTTATAAAATGTTGGAGAAAGCAGTTAGATATGAGTCGTTGATCTTTCTGTTCTCTTAATTACTCATGTAGGTTCCACAAAAGCAAGTGAAAGTCCTTGACCATCCAGATCTACAGGTATTCTGATTGTATCAGAAGGGTATATCTCTATGTTCTTAAATGTCTAAGCAGAGTTTAATGCTTAGTTCTTACCAGGATGGTTTTGGCAAATCATGGAACTCTAAGTTACTGTCAAAGATTATCAAGGAGGAAATTGTCAATTGGGCAATTGATTTGGTAAGTGATTTCGGTAACTATCTTGTTCAGCTAAGATGCCTTTTCAAGTAACCTTCAGTAGCTTGTGCTTCTTCGGTTGTTCTAAATTTAAGCTTCCTCCCATTGACTTCATTGTATAAGTGGCTTTTCTACTTCACTAGATTAAAATCTTGATCTGAAGGTATATCCTTCGTTTATTTGTTCATTTTAGTTGAATATTAAAGAATATAGTTTTCATTATTCCTATTTCAGATGCCACGAATCAATTTGATTTGATTTTCCCTCTACTTAATTGGAGTCTATATGGAAGAATTCGCTGACTTCATTGGGACCTACCATTCTGGATTTTAAGTACAGAACCCAAGAAGGGATTACATATTCCTTACGTGGTGTCTACCAAATATACCAAGTACATTTGAAACAAATGCATAGTTTTAATGTGATAGACTCTTGTATTTATGCAAGCTTTAATGTTTGGTATAATAGAGGACAGTCTTTCAGAAAGGAAGCTGAAACTTCCATAAAGAAATATGGGGTAACCTCATGAAGTTCCGATTTAGGGAATAATGCAGCGGTTGCCTATTTCATGGTTCACGTTTTAGACAATAAATTTTTCATCACGAAAATAATCAAGACTGCAAAATGCTGTAAATAACTGTAGTATTTTATTTCAATACAGTCAATATTACAATCTCAAAAATATGATTCTTCTTTTCACAAATAAATTCAAGGGCCTTCGAGTTTGGCCTTGAACTTTGTTATTTTAATCCAAGCGCTTGGAGCTTGATCTTGAATTTTAATCTTGACCTTTGAATACTTAAAACACTTGAATACTTGCAACTTATAGAGAAATGTGTACCCTTTGATCTACGAACTGCTCTAGCTTCTACATTGACCCTGCCTGATCAAACACAAGTTATTATCTGCCAAAAATGGGTAGTATTGCTGCCGGGTAAGGATGGAATTGAAGAAATTAGGCTTGAGCATCTTGTAATCATTTATGAGGTTGAGAAGGAAAATTGACGAAAACCCATCATTGATTACTTGAGTTATGGGATACTGTTCGAAAATCCAAGAAGAAGTGAAGAACAGAAATCTGTCTTAGTGCACCCACTTCCCTGACTACAAAGATACTTTGTTTAGAAGATCATTCAATGGAGTACTCTTGCGATGTTTGGAGGAGGATGAAGCTCTACAAACTTTGCAAGAAGCACATTCTGGAGTGTGGATCACATCAATTTGGGCTAAAACTCTACTTCCACATAAAACTTATGGGATATTATTGCCAACAATGATGAAAGATTGCTTGGACTATGCTAGAAGATGTAAAACTTGTTAGTTGCATGCAGAATTTTATACATCAGCCACCTGAAGCGTTACACCCAACTGTTGCATCTTGGCCATTTGACATTTGGGGACTAGATGAGCAGAAGTTGTTGCTCTCAAGGAAGTAAAGAAAGAAAATGTTGCAAACTCCATTCGAGTAAATATCATACGCTTTGGCATTCCTTGTTATATAACAATGGACAATGGCAAGCCATTTTGATAACGAATTGATGAATAAGATTTGTGATATATTTGTCTTCAAGTAGCGTAAGATTTTACAAGATTTTCCTTTTGTTTGTATTCAAAGTGTTGCCTTATGAGTTATTTGTGAGCAGAGGGAAATCTTATTTATGCCACCTTTTCATCTCATGGACACTTGTTTTCCAGGTCATAACTTTTGATAATTATGGAGTCTCAGGTCACTGTAACCATCAAGATGTTCATCAAGGGGTACGGTAAGTTATTCATCATATTCTGGTAGCCGTTGGTAGTAATTTTGCAAATGAAATTAGCCGCCATATTTTGGTATTACTTGAAAGTGTTCTTGCAGATGTTATAAAGAGAGTTATTTAGAATCGACTATTGACAGTGATAGTTAATACTAGCAAAGTTTCATAATGATCCTGTTTCTTTCTAGTTTGATATCTTTTATACTTGATTTGGTGTTTTAAACAAGCATCATTGTAAGGGATTCTTTACTGTTCTTTTGTTGAATCTATTATTGATTGACATGCCGATAACATGTGTATTTTGTATGACAAGGAAAAAATTGATGAGTTGGACACTCTTCTGTAGATGTAGGACTTCAAAATAAATCTTCTTCAAGATTCAACAAATTAACTCAACCATAATTCTCTCATTGTGATAGTTAGGTTAGCACGTTTACTTTAGGTCCTATATTCTTGGAGTCTTTTAGTCATATCAGATATTTATACACCAGTATAAATTGCAGAGAATTCTAATAGTTTTTCTCTTTTCATTTTTATTGTTTAATAATATCAACATGAGATGAGCTTCGATAGAGCAGTACGGCTAGTGAGATTCATACAGCTGATTTGAACTTGGGTTTAGGATTGAGAGGTGTAGTCGTCGTTGTAGTATATTTCTCCCACTAGTCTTCTAGAATTTGGTAGTGAAATATGTAAGGCTTAAAATTAGTAGCTCATCTTTATGAAATGGTTTCTTTATATGCAGAAAACTATTGCAAGATACTTCACATAAAGAAGTTGAGGCCTGGGAGCTTGTGAGTTCTTCCTTGTCTCTTTACTTTTGGTACTACTTGTAGATTTTTATTGTAGTTTCT
This sequence comes from Solanum stenotomum, assembly GCF_019186545.1. Taxonomy (NCBI): domain Eukaryota; kingdom Viridiplantae; phylum Streptophyta; class Magnoliopsida; order Solanales; family Solanaceae; genus Solanum; species Solanum stenotomum. The sequence continues at coordinate 47,451,409 of NC_064292.1, forward strand.
TGGGACTATCATACAACAACAACAGCAACTAAGTGTACGTTTCAATCTCAAGCAAGTTGTGGTCAACTATATAAATTCTCACTGACAATGTCGTTTCATTTAAGCTCATCTTTTTCTTGGGAATATCATAGCTAGAAAAATTTAGATGTTAATTGGTTTTGAATTTTATGACACTCTGATTGGCATCTTTTCCATTCGTAACTTTATGGTCTAAGGTTTGAAGTGGGAGCTTCATTATAAATCATTCTCAGGTTAGCACTAGCATATTGCGCAAGTATAGTGGACCAGTTGACATATGGTTGTCCCTCCTATCTGCCAAGTTCCATTTAAGTGGAGTGGCGCATTGCTTTCTAAATGAACATCCCAGAAGGAGCTTAGCTGCAATGGCTCAGCACAGGAGTCAGTGGGTTTGGTATGTAATACCCTTGCTATTTGTCTTGCTATGATACATGACTAAGGAAAGTTTCGAAACAACTAAAGGGAAACTTGTATTCCCAGTTTCTCTTTCCAGGCATTCATTACGTTATTCCAGTATGAGTGTGAGAAGACACATCAAGTATAAAGAAAATTATCTATAAGAGACATCTATAATAGTCTTGATTTTAAGTTATCACGCAGTAGAAATGTAGTTGCAGATACACTCTTGGGACTAATGCATCAGTGCTTAACCAGATGCTTATAACGTTTGCTAGATTGCAGTTCACACACATACCTTGTCGTAACTATGTTTGGGTTTACCTTTTCAGGTTTCGCAAGTTATTTGTTTCTTTCTCAAGTTACACATACGTTAACTGCGTTAGGAAGATCAACTAGATACATGTTAGAGCTGTTGGTTCAAGAAGACACTTGAAAGGAAGATCAACTAGATGTTGGTTCAACAACACTTGAAATGGCAGTGGTAAGTAAAATCGCCTAGTTTTCGATCATCAAAGTCTCTCTTGTGAGCCTTTCTTTGAAAAATTTCCTATTGATTAAAAATTGGAAAAGTGTTTGAATGTTTTTTTGTGGTTGTAGAATAGTTGGAACTATTTCACTTAATTAAATTGAATATAAATGTTTTGAGCTCTTTTTTTTTATATTTATTTTATTTATAAGTAATAAATGCCTAGTGCTTTTGATGAATAATTTGGTTTTGATGCTATGCAAATCAATTGGTTTTTCTTTTTACTTTTTCTCTTCTCTATCTTCTTTTTTTTCAACTGTAGGTATGTCATTCTTATAATGATTACTTAAGTGGGCGTTAGATATTTGAGAAAACTACACAAATTGGATCCATTAGGTAAAGTATTTACTCAAATTGGACCCAATCCAATATAGGCCCAAATTATTTATCCGACTGCTCCATTGTCTATTCACTGAACCACTACTTCTTGATCATTGATATTATTAGAATATATATACTCTGATGGTATCAAGCCGTGATTGAGTAGTCTTTTCACTGGAACATTGTATGCTCCTCTTTGATTCCATCAAAGTATATATATACTCTAATAGTATCAAAGAGTAACTGAGTAGTGTTTTCACTGAAGCACTGCTTCTTCCTTTTATATTTATACTTTGATGATATTAAACAGTAAACACGCATAAGTAGTTAAAAATAAGAGGGTATGAAAGTAAAGAGGTAGCTGCTTGTGAATAGTTTTCTTTAATGTTAGTGAAATTTTTTATCTCAAAGACTACTGTTTTTTATTTTTTTAATAAAGTAAATAGGTGACAAGTCCCTATCAAAATTTTGAAATATTAAAAGACACAAGTTAGAGAAGAGGCCACGTAAAAGTTAACAAATGTGTTTTAAGTAAGCAAAGGGGAGAAGCACAATTCAAGTGGCAAANGTTTGATTTAATTGTACCTCATAGCAAACTATTGTTATTTCACCTCTCCTGGTGAATCTCACTCGCCACTTTCGTTCTCTCCCTCACGTCTCTCATTTTTTATACAAATGCAAGTGTATAAAGTGTGTTTGTGTTTGTGTTTGTATAAAGCGAGAGAAAATTGTATATATACATATATTTTCGTTTCCCTCTCTCCCCTCTCCTAGATCTCGCTCTCTCACTTTATACAAAAAACGCAAATTGTATAAAATGCGTTTGTGTTTGTATAAAGCGAGAGAAAATTGTATATATACATATATTTTCGTTCCCCTCTCTCCCTCTCCCAGATCTCGTTTGCCACTCTCCCAGATTTCGCTCTCTCACTCGCCTCTCTCACTTTATACAAAAACGCAAATGTATAAAATGCGTGAAAATTGTATATATACATATATTTTCGTTCCCCTCTCTCTCCCTCTCCCAGATCTCGCTCACTCGCCTCTTTCACTTTATACAATTGATCTTTTTGTATATATATACCAAAACAGATTATACAATTGCTTTCTTTTGTATATGTATAGCGAAATATACATATTTATGCTTGCTATGAAGCGCAATTATGCAAACTTTGCTATAGCATACAAATATGAATTTTGTGTTTGCTATATATGAAATGGGCGTTAGATATTTGAGAAAACTACACTAATTGGATCCATTAGGTAAAGTATTTACTCAGATTGGACCCAATCCAATATAGGCCCAAACTATTTATCCGACTGCTCCATTGTCTATTCACTGAATCACTACTTCTTCATCATTGATGTCATTAGAATATATATACTCTGATGGTACTTATATACTTTGATGGTATAAAGCCGTGATTGAGCAATCTTTTCACTAGAACATTGTATGCTCCTCTTTGATTTCATCAAAGTATATATATACTCTAATGGTATCAAAGAGTAACTGAGTAGTGTTTTCACTGAAGCATTGCTTTTTCCTCTTATATTTATACTTTGATGATATTAAACAGTAAACACGCATAAGTAGTTAAAAACATGAGGGTATGAAAGTAAAGAGGTAGCTGCTTGTGAATAGTTTTCTTTAATGTTAGTGAAGTTTTTTATCTCAAAGACTACTGTTTTTTTAATAAAGTAAATAGGTGACAAGTCCCTATCAAAATTTTGAAATATTAAAAGACACAAGTTAGAGAAAAGGCCACGTAAAAGTTAACAAATGTGTTTTAAGTAAGCAAAGGGAGAAGCACAATTCAAGTGGCAAAAGGATAAATTCTATAAATATATCACTTTGAGACAAATTCCTCCCTTTTCTCCAAACACATTGCGTGACTTCTCCTCCTTGTCTTTATTTTTCATTTCCTTTTTGTTTAACCAAAAGTTATTAATTTTCATGCTTCATCTCCAAGCATTCTTCTTTATTTCCCCCTTTCACCACAATTACGAAATGATTTTAACGACGTCGTTTGTTTGAATATTTTTTTTATTATAGTAAAATATTTGTTATAAAGATGATATATTGTAATATAACAAGAAAAACTAATTTCAGAGAAAACTTGATTGCTATAAAGGATGGTTGTATACATAATTATCAGTTAACCTACAGTAAAATAGTATTACTTATCATAACAAGCCTAATAAGGTAACTCAGACAATTGTATGATAACCTGTTATAACTAGTTAAATTACATCAAGAATTTAAAATTTATTTATTTTATTCTTGAGGAAAAAAGGGAACAAAGCATAAAAAGTACAAGATTTAAAAAGCTAGTTTTGATGGTAAATATTAAACAAGGAATGCATGTCTTACATCTTTCTCCTACCATCAAATCCCCCCCCACACCCCCCCCCCCCCCCCCCCCCCCTCTCCCCCACTTTTCCACCTTACTAATTCACCTCTTATCTACTTCTCCACCCCTTGATAATCTCCCAAAGTAAGCATCTTTCTCTTGTGTTATAATATGTAAGTAATGGGAAGGACATTCATAGCTTGTCTTTCTCCATTTCACCAAAGAAAATGTATCTTCCATATTACAAATAGTGAAACTATGGCTCTTTTTGCTTCATTTACTACTGAAATCAAGAATCTCCAATCATCACTACTATCCAACAATTCTTTAACTCTTCAATGGTGTGTAGAAGCCATGACTCTGCTGAAAAAACTCCACTCTCAATTTCTTCTCATCATATTGGAGAAATCAAAGGTAATACCGTTTACATGGATCAATGATGACATGTTGAATCTATACATGAATGAGAGTTTATACATCATGGAACTTTGTAACATGTTGAAGTCATCAAGTTTTAAGATCAACATGTTTCATCTAACAATTGGTACTACAATCAAAAATCTAAATCACTATGAGGCAAAATCATTTGCCAATATGCAACCAATTGAACAAAGAGACAACAAGAGAATTCTTATTCAAGAAATGCAAAGGGATTGTTGTTCAAGTTTGATTTGCACAATTAGAGTTGCAATGAGTTTATTATCTTACATTCTTTTAAATGTTTTTATGTATCCAACAAAGAATTATAAGTTTGAAGTTGTTGATAGGATTTGTTGCAAGTACTCTTCTCCAATTAAGTCATTCAAGGACTCAGTTAATCAATTTGCCACTGAATTTCAAAGGAAATATTACAAAGATGGAGAAAGAGTAGTAATAAGATTTTATGAGTATGAAGAAATGGAGAAGGCAATAATGGAAGCAAAAGAAAAGTTTAAAAGTGGATATGAAGAAGAAGAAGAAATAAAGAGAATTAAAGATGATATTCTTCAGAAATCTATAGCTCTAAAGGTTGGTTTGGAGAAGTTTGAATCACAATTTAATCAAGTATTTGAAGAGGTGCTAAAAGGAAGGAATAAATTGCTCCAAATGGTTGGTAAAGCCAATGGAATTTTTAGATAAGTCATACTCTACTTCTTGTGTATATTTCTTCTTCTTTTTTTTTTCAAGGGCAGAGTTGGTAAGAAAAAATATATATCTTATTATGGTCCACTTTATATGACATTATCATCATAATTTTCTCATTAACTATTAATCATATATAATTGAACTCCATGTGTCTCAATTCATATATCGATTCTTTTTAACATCCTTGTTAGAAACAATTTGACTTCGTATTTTATCATTAATGAAATAATTATATCACACNGGTTTGGAGAAGTTTGAATCACAAGCTAATCAAGTATTTGAAGGGGTGCTAAAAGGAAGGAATAAATTGCTCCAAATGGTTGGTAAAACCAATGGAATTTTTAGATAAGTCATACTCTACTTCTTGTGTATATTTCTTCTTCATTTTTTTTTCAAGGGCATAGTTGGTAAGAAAAAATATATATCTTATTATGGTCCACTTTATATGACATTATCATCATAATTTTCTCATTAACTATTAATCATATATAATTGAACTACATGTGTCTCAATTTATATATCGATTCTTTTTAACATCCTTGTTAGAAACAATTTGACTTCGTATTTTATCCTTAATGAAATAATTATATCACACAAATATCAATCGCTTGTTTTAGATAACAAGATGTAAACAATTTTTCCTTTGTTTAAATTTTTTTTATGCCAAATTAAACACCACCACATGAATTGACATAAATTAGAATGAAGGAAGTAGTATATATGCAGTAGTTGTGACTGAGAATTATAACATACTACAAATTCCTCCATATTGTTAAACAAAACCTTATAAAGGAAAGACAAAAAGAAAAAAAAATCAAATGCACAAAGCATTCCACGTTGGCAGAGTTCAAAGAAGGATTGCATATTGAAAAGTATGATGTAAACAATCTACCCTAAATTCCTAATGCAAGTGCTAGTGGTTGCCTTAACGGCTCAAACTCATATATTATTGCTCCAAAGCTCCCTTTTGTTGAGGAAAGACACATCTATGTAATTAATATATTGGTAACGAGTTTTATTTTATTAAGATACGTTAATTCTCATTCAAATAATTTAATTTTTATCCATCATGATTGGTGTAGATAGTGAGTGTGTGTCAATCACAAGGAGTAAAGCCACTACTAAACGTTGGAATTATCATGATAATAAGACTATAAATTGAATGAGTAATAATAGTATCAATTCATCCAAATATTAGAAACAATAAATTGGCACCCTGCTTCATAGAAAAAGAATACATATAGTTAGGTATTTTCTTCACCAACTCCTGTAGATACAATGGAAAATGGATAGAATGCTTCACACTAGGAGTTGGTCAAGGCAATGAAATTAATAGAATGGAAGCTGTAATGGTGGTGGTATGTTCTTTGCACCAGAAAGATGAGATGAGCCAGCAGAATCTACCTTGCTTTGCGTTGCTTTGAATCGATAAGGCTGGCGTGTGTATCGCTTTCTCTAGAGAATTTTGGTAATGTACAACAGACACAATCACAATGGCTATGGAACGATGACCCTCTTTCCAGCAAGCAAGTACAGTATAGTGACGCATATAACAAAAAAATTGAATCATCAGCCAAAACCAGGACTCACTCAGCTTTTACTCTGTCTCAGGCTGAGAGAGAATATTCCTCTGCTCGTCTGATCTGTGACGGAACAGCTTAGCTATCTTTCGTCTTTCACAATCCTGCAATGCACATACTAAGTGTTAGAGGAAAATGGAAGGTTGTCTATCTCCACAGTTGTGCTTGGAAGGAACTTAAATTTCTCACCTTGAACATGTTGAGATAAAAAGGTTTGTCTGGGTTCATCTTTCTCAACTTATAGTATGTATATGCAAAACTCAGTTGATCACGGGGAGTAAACCGGTCAACCTCATTGAACCATAAACAAGAAAACAAGTTTGACATTGGTGTGTGAGCCCTCACAATAAAAGATCCTTCTGGTACATCTGTCAGAAACATGTAATGACATTTTGCCAATAAGAACACAGAAGCAGAAAGGTATTGCACGAAATTAAATAGAGAACAGTGAACCGTACTGCTGTGAAGAAGTTTGTTTGGATCAGATGCATTAAATCTTTGCAATCCATCAGCCTGATAAAATGCAAATTGTTCATCTATGACAGTATGATTGTATTTGTTAAGTTTCTTGTTTTGGGCAACTTCTTCCCACACACAATGCCTGTCATAGTGATTGGAAATTGCATATTCATAACCTTTACGCCACAAAAAGTACTCCAAGATGAGTAGGGGATCAAGCTGCAGCCGAAGCTTGCTATCTAACCATATTGAATACCTGCATCAAATGAAAATGCTCGTAAAATGTTTTTGGAAAATAAAATAAAATTATAAGCTACTAAGATAGAAATTCTCCCTTCCACCTCCTCTTTCTTCAGGGAGAGGTGCTTTAATAAGCAATTCACATTCAAGCATCTCAACTTTTTAATAAACGAACAGAAATTTGAAAAGTTCAAGCAAACAATTATATGCATAGAAATGGAAGGCCCAAAAGAGAGGATAAAAGAGCAGTTTACAAGAGTATCACTGACTGTATCAAACGTCCATCTTGCACCAATAGAATACAGTTGTCACTACTGAGTTAGATGACCTCATCGTTCACCTTTTGCTAATCCATTCACAGATAATACTACATTATATTACATGCAATGTGGAGTAAATCATATGACAGTGGTATCCACTACATGTTGGATAAATATGGAAAGGGAAGAAAAGGGGTAGGCAAGCAGCAAGATGAAGGCTGAGAGATGTGTGTCATTAACATTTTATGTTGTATTTTTCCCAACACCACCACACAAACAAGGAAAAGCAGAAACCCAGGCAAATTATGGAATCCTGAAAAAAATAGCTACCAAAGTTGAGAGCACCAATGAGTTAATGTAAAATTAGCACCAGCAATCCTCTGAACTCATAGTTATGGCATTGCCAGTTCACATAATTGACTTTTTCAAATATAGTTTATTCCCCAGTAGACAGAAGGGAAAGGGTAATTAATGCCGATCAAAAGTAGACCAAATTCCAACAGTCTCTTATTCAGTACCATCTCAGCATTTTGATTATTTGCAGAAACTAGTACATTTGCACTCATCAGTTGACTTCTGTCTACACAATATCTTTTAAATGGTGAAAACAACACATTGCTGCACCACTCAAAGTGAAAAAACATTAAACCCAAAAGAGACATTATTTACTTGAAGCTCTGCCTCTACAGTGAGACTAATCCCCACTCAAAACCAAACCATCATAAGAAGCTATCATCAATCTAATATTAGAAAAAAGCATGCACCAATTTTACGACTAGATAAAAAAAGATGCTAATGGAACTGATATTTTGATGCACTGCAGGAAGCATGAAGCTAATGCTGAGAATGTACCAAATACAAATGATGTCCTTTAAGTTAAATATTAAGCCAGTGCAGACAACTAAATACATTGAGAACGAATTTGTTTTTTCCTTCTTTCGTTCTTTTATTTTTTTGATTTGGTAAACCCCTGATTGGAAGTGAATATTGAGTGCTAACTAGCTATAGCATGGTATCATACAAGTCGAATATAAGCAGTAACATACCACAAACAAATACTACACAAGATTGTAATTCCAGTTACCTGGCTGAAGTAAAGAGTCGATGAGACAATAACTTTGGTATCTTTCCCACTCTCCGCATATCAGAAAATGGAAGATTCTTTACCACTACGATCTTCCATAAACCTACAAAGCCCATGCTGTCTGGCATCTTACCTTCAGCTGTAAGAGTTTTTAGAGTAGCTTCATCCACAAACATAACGAAGCAAACATTTTTCTTTGATATACGGGAGACCTGGAAAAGGAATTTAAATTAAGAAAATGTTATACAATGCAGCTAACGATAAGTTTTGGTAAAATAATTCAAAATCTCGTATAAACAACTACAAAAGCTATTGACAGAACCGAAACAGGTGAATCACAGTAGACTGTTTCCCCTTCTTTTTTTGATAAGTAGGTCATCCAAAAAAGACTCTACAACAACAACATACACAGTGTAATCCCACAAATGAGGTATGGGAAGGTAGAGCGTACGCAGACCTTACTGCTACCTTGGGAGAGAAAGAGGCTGTTTCCGATCTAGATACATTATAAACCTTAACTGAAATAAGCTAGGAGCAATGTTTTCAAAAATGGTACTGACAAACCAGTTCAACTGATTTAACAAAGTTGCCACACAACTGGATGGGCTACAAGTCTATTTTTCAGAAAAAATTGGTCAAACCGAGAAAATCAGAAAACCTGTAGAACCAAGACTGAACAAGCTGCGACTCTCTGAGCTTTTCATGTTCTTTCGGTCTTTTCTTCAGTTTTGAGTTAATTCTTGAACATAAAGACCATGATCCAAATAAAATACAAGTGTTTAACATGGCTAAGAAATTACTCTATCTTGGAAGGAAAGTTTAAAGCCAGCAAGAGAGAGAGAGAGAAGAACAAGGCAAGGAGAAAACTGCTTATGATGCTAACAAAATATCCTCTCAGCTCTATTTGTCAATATCGAGAAAACTAGTTTGGCAGAGATATAAATTTGACTGATCACATCACAGTGATGATGGGGCTTTCACTGTTAGCATGTCCTATAGATTGGATAACAACCAGCATAGCAGAAGCCAGTAAAGCTTGTGAAGGAACATGTGGAGAAACTCAGCACCTACCAAGGTAAAATGTTTTAAATGGTTGGTTATGAGGGCTTGCCTGACACATGAAGTCCTGAAGAAGAAAGGAATGACTATAGTATCTTGATGTTCACTGTGTGGGAAGACAGAAGAGACCAACAATCATTTGTTTTTGCACTGCAGTTCCACAGCACAGATTTGGGCCATATTTTTCACCCACAGAAAACTAAGTGGAGTATGCCTGTTGAGTTCTTGGATTAGGGGGAGCAGTAAGAGGCAGAAGGCTAGGTGGAGATTAATCCCCCATGCATATGGTGGACAGTTTGGAGAGAGAGGAATAGTAGAAATTTTGAAGAAACATCCAAGTCCATTCATAAGGTTAAATGGAACTGTAATGTATCTCTCCTATTTTGGTGTAGACACATAAGTTCAGAGGAATCAGAACAGCTCGTAGAAATTTTAGGATCTCTGTAAGTAGTACTTTATCTGCTCCAACTTTTGAAGGTCCAGCATTAGCATCTCCTTTGTAGAAAAAAAAAAGAAAAAAAGCTTGAGGATAAGAATAAGGAAGATAGGATTCTGGCGGGGTGATGAAGTTGAAATGACAGGGTGAAAGAAAAGGGAAAGATAGACAAAAGAAAGATAAGAGTTTGATAGGTGGATGTGGTATTTCACCTGGGGAGAACACTCTCTCTCTAAAGTCAATCTACATGTTTTATTGCATCTTTGGATTAAAATGGGTCATGGCACAGACCATAAAAGAAGCACATATGAAGTGGAGCTTGTGGAGAGATGAAACCATCAAAAGGATCTGACTAATGATCCCTGCTGCTACCTTCTGGGTTATTTGGAATGAGAGGAATAGAAGTTGTTTTGATGGAACCTCAAACTCCAAATCACTCCCTCAAAACTAGATGCTTGCTCTTACTCTTTTGCTGGTCTAAATCGGCTAATGTATCTACCACTGAACAATTTTTGGAGTTTATTAATTTCCTTCTCTTAGGAGTTTAATTAATGGCTTATTACTTTTTAAGTTGGAGAATACGAATTAGGAGCTTCCTTAAGTTTTTTTCCTTTAAGCAGATGAACATCTTATATGATACATCTTGATAGGGTGTATCCTAAGGATCTAAAGGAGATTAAACATTACTTTACTAGTAAATCTTCTCTTTCTCCTGTCAGCTTTTGACCAGTATAACAAAAGTGTGCATGAGTTCCTTCTAGCATCGACATGGAAAATACGATTTTGCTATGTGTGTACCAATATACACGTAGGCAAAGTTTCATGAGCTAGCATCCATGGAAAAGAACATCTAAAATTGTTATCTCATCCAAAATTACGAAAACTAAAGAGAGAAGAATTTGGTCATACCATTTTGCCCACTGGTATTCTCAAGCGATCTGAATTTCCGAAGATGCATGAAGCTACAGCAATGTGACAACTGCTAATGTATTTTGCATCATCTTCTGCCAAGTCAAATCCGGTACTTGGAGTTCCTTCAGGGCCTCGAACAAAACCACAGTTTATTTTTTGATTGCGTGCAAGAAAAGATTCTTCCCGTTCTTCCAGACTTTGATGCCCAGAAAATCTAGGTTCCCAGTTTGCATCGTCAAAAGGTTTGTCCTCTGTTTCCGTGTACTGCAATGAAAACCTTGAAAACTTTCGACTTTCCAGAGGTTCCACAAGAAGAGCACTAGCATTCAAAATTTTCATCTCACAAGCTGCAAATGTAAAGCATGATTATTTAAGTCCTGAGTAAGGGAGTGGGGTGGGCTAATGTCCAAGATTTTGCACATAAACTCATTCTATTAATTGCTAAATGCAAGAAATTACAGAAATTTCCTGATGTTTGGAAATCCAGAAATCTGAGAAACGATGTCTCATACAAGGGACAAAAAGGGCTTGAATCCTGGCATGCTGCCTTGTCAAGATCCGAAGTTTTATACTTGACATGAAAGACTGCTAATACTCTACAGCACCAGACCATGATGACTGTGACGAGCAAGACAGAAATCACACATTTAGCTAGCAGATTAGCAGACTGGAAAATGAGTACAGTGAGATGGCTAAAATAAAAGATTTTGAGCAACATCACTCTACTTCTTAGACGAGACTTCTCATACAATATTCTACTCTAATACCTTTCTTTTTGGGGAAGATTTTTAGAGATTGGGAAGACTCTAATCCCTAACCTTTTTTACAACTAACATGCTCTAATACCTAACTTCATAATTATTATATAAATTACTAAGGGTTCGTTTGGTAAAGTGTATAAAATTAATGCTCAATAGAGTGTATTAGTAATGCTTGTATTAGTTATGCTTGCATTAGTTATGCATAAATTATTTCTTATGCATTGTTTGGTTTTGGTGTATTAAAAATAGTATGCATTGTATAAAAATATTATTTACAAAGTTATCCTTCACAATTATGGTGGAAAAGATGCAAAAGCGCTTTAGAGGGGTAATCGGGTCTTTAACCATGCTAATGCATGTATTAAATTCCTTTGCATTACTAATACCTAGAAATCCATGGTATTAGTAATACACTCCTAATACGCAATAGAGTGTAACATTAGTTATACATAGCATGAAAAAGTGTACCAAACAAGGGGCTACTAATACATAGAGCTAATGCATGCATTATTTTTGCTAATACACTGCCAAATGACCCCTAACAGTATCTGAAGTGTTGATGACCTCCTACTATCATTAGCATCTCATTATGCTTTACATAAAGATGATCAGCTAACAGCTGTCTCTTGTTTCTTTTCGTTTTTTCCTTGACTGCACACAACTAAATACGAGTAGCAATTATTAGTTTAACTTCCCAATGATATACATCAACTCAACTAAAATCTTTCTCTAATCTAGCAAAATATCCATGACTAGCCTACATTAACCTCATCAAGAAAGCTCAAATTGTAGTTATATATTATGAGAACTATTCCTAAGTATGATATACTACATTATTTAGTGAATTTAGTTCTCTTAGTCTTTCTTATTTACTTCATCAATTATACATATAAATATATATAGGTGAATCAGGATCACTTGCATCCCACAACAAGTCTCTATTTTTACAGACACAGACTTATAAATTAATTATCCAGCATGTAGATGTTGAATTCAAAAGTGCCTTTTCTTTAGGCTAAGAGTAATAAGGAGCAAATTTTATTAGGTAAGTTATACAAAGCGCTTAAACAAGTTCCCATAAGAAAATGTTCCAATGTCCCCAAGCACATCTCTTCAGTTTTCTCTGTCCATGTTAAAATCAAAAAGTTCAGACATCAAGTTGACTCGAGGAATACAAAATTGTCTGAAGACAAAATAATCATAAAAATAAAGTCACCGGGCACCAACAAAAATAGGAAATAATGTTACCATGCTTCCTTGGCTTCCTTCTGGATACTTGCCGCTTTTCTGATGAAGACTTTTTTGAGGGGTGACCATCAATGAAGCTGACACGTCCAGAGTTTGTGTTAGATTTTTGGTGATGAGAACTTGAAGAGGATTCCTTATTGGAAAAGTCCTTGGATGTTTTACTAGCCTCTTTGGCATGATTTTGATAGTTATTTCCAGCAACATGTGTATCAAAAAAATGTCTGTCATTTATGTCCAGGGATTCGGCAGCAACAGTATGGTTCCAATCTTCATGACCACCATCATCATATTCGTCTGTATGTGCATCTTCTAAGTCAATTCCATCATCATATCCATCATCTGCATCCACCAGTTCTCTTTTCTTTCCCTTGTCAGCATCACTCGATTGCTGGTTTGGCAAATGATGTCCATCTTGTGAGTGTTCAGCATTCTCCAAGGAAGCTTGATATTTGGCTTCATATTTTCTCAACTCATCGCGTCCAGCTTCGTTGTATAAACCATTTCCACCATGATCCAATCCTTTTGAAAACGACTTCTTGTCACCTTTCTTCCCATCTGGAGGACTTTGCTCCTTATCCAAGTCACTATCTGGATTCCGCTCCAAATCCTCCTCGCTGTAATCATCATCCCTTCTCCGGTCATCCTTATCCCAATAACGAGAATCCCGGCCATGATTTACTGACCCATGTCCAAATTGGAGAACCTTCCCTTGTGTCCGTGTCACATTTGTAAGAAAATCTGAATCATTTTCCACATCACCATCATCTTGAAAGTGATTATTATCTAACTCTGCAACAGCATACAGGGAAACTGTCTAAATATTGGAGAACATATTTCTAAAACAGAACTGGAAGATTTAGCCTTAACTGTCCAAAACAATGAAAAAATATACAGCTGAACACTCCGGAACATCATATGCAGACCTTGCTTGTTTGTTTGTTTTTAACTAAATATGCAGACCTTGCTTGTTTACACTATTTCTTTAATTGCCATCCATAGTCAACCATTTTTAAATTTTTTTTTTACTCTAACAAGTTGATTGGGGCATCTAGCTTTACATTATGATTATTTATTATTTTGTTAACCCAAAAATCTCCGAGGGAACGCACATTTTGAAACCTGGTAAATAATGGGTCCACCCCTCTACCCTCGGGAATCAAACTCATCACGTGCGTGTAATCCACACATACTATACTCTCATCACTAAACCAAATACCTGTGGGCACATCTAGTTTTACATTTATTATGTTGTCATCTTTAATCCTAAAATTCTAAAAATGGAAAGGGCTAGTTTCAAGAGATGCACAAATTATAGATCATGAAGCCAAATTCATAGATCATTCCAACTTTGCCAGTTCTTTGCTCACAGATAAATACTTTGCCTCATAAACTCAAATTATACTCTAACCTCTTACTTATTAAAAGTAACACTCAATTCGTACTTGGAATACAGGATACTTCAACATACTGACTCACACAATTTGGGATGCATCCCAGAAGCTAATATATCCATGCACGTGCTGAGGCTTCAACTCCCACATAATATTACTACTCTCACATTCATTCTATGGAACTCACATTTCACTTTGTTGCATATTTATTAGCAAGCCACCCCTGTAGCACTCTTCAATGTCAACCATCTATGTTAATTATGTGTTATATTTTCATCTATCATGTCATTCTTCCTAAAGGTTGAGCCCAGATATCTGAATAGACTGCACTTGGGAACCACAATCCGTGTAATCTTACTTTACCTTCATTTTTCTTGTGACGAAATTTACAGTGCATATGATTTTTTGACTTATTTAACTCGCCATAATAATTAAAACTCTTTACACTAAAGAGTGCTTCTCCGTAGTTCCAGCATCCGTTTGGTTCACTTACGAGTTCTGTCAATTAATACATCATACTCTACAAATAACAACATACCCAATATAATCTTATATGTGGGTCTGCGGAGGGTAGAGTTGTGAGCATACCTTACTCCTACCTTAAGAAATAGAGAGATTGTTTCCGATAGACCCTTGGTTCAGGAAAAAGCACATTAAAATAAGTCAAAAAAGGAAATAGCTAAAGTGAAGAAACCGTGGCAAGATACTCTACAAATAACATCTACAGATGTACCGTAAAACTTAATAAGCCCAAATATTGTTAAGTAAGTTCTTACCATTACTTACCAATTCATCGGCATTTTTGTACCGTTCTAGTCTCTTTTTTTTATGACAAGGGAAACTCGCAACCGCTACCCTTTGGGTGCGCACAAGGTAAAACTCCCGCTCCTATGCAATAGCTCGACCACACGGGAGAGGTAACCCCACACTAGGCAAGCCTAGAGCGACGAGCTTGACCCAGAAGACAAACCCCTTGCTTTCACTAGCAAGGGGTTTCGAACTTGAGACCTCCAACATGGAAGTCTCAAGCCCAAACCACTGGGCCACCCCGGAGGATGAGCGTTCTGGTCCATTGTGAACATTCAACCTCATAACAAGGTCATAATGACGCATTCCCTAACTCGATGATACTTAAATGTAGTCTAAACTAAGAAACGATATCCAATTAAAAAAACGAATCTTCTTACTTCAGTTTAACTCAGTTTCAACTGCCGAAAACCAAACTACTTATAAAAGCAGAAAAAGCCAAATTATTTTATCATTACCACTTTGGCATAAGTCGTTAACTCCCCAGTTCTGGTAAATAAATAAACTATGAAATATTACCAAAGTAGCCAACTCTCAATTCCAGAATCATGTTGCAACCATTTTCCAAGTCATCTACTGTGTTTACCCTCCTCAAAAAAAAAAGTCATCTTCTGTTTTTTTGGTTGATCGTGAACTCTTAAAACATTCAATTATTTTTCTTATTTGTCTATCTTAATTTTTCCCAATAATCTTAATTTAACTTCAGGTCAAAAATTAAGAAAACTAAGACTATCTTCAAATGTTGTAAACCTCACAAAACTTAGAACTCCCATTTCCACAAGAATCCTTTAGAATTTGCACTATCTAAAGACCAAGACTAACTAGGGCCACAGAAACCCACAAAATTTTATAATTACCCTAGATCTCCAACTACTCGAAAACCAAAAAAGCTAAAACTGCTAAACCTGCACACAATTTAGCATTCCCATTTCTAAAATCATCAACATTTCAAACAACCAAACCAAAACTAACCGAAACTGCTGATAAGCACAAGTATTACCAAATCCCATTTCTAAAAAATTCTCCGAATTTCTACTACTCAAAAATTGCAAACCGTCAAACTTGGCATTGTGAGTTCTGCAAAAATCCTCTTAAATTACCTTTTTGCATTTCTTTTTTTAAAACAAGCAATGAAGTAATGGATTACATAGGAAGGCATCAAGGAGATGCATAGTTACAGGATGCTAATAACAAAAGAACTAAAAAGCTAGTAAAATTCAAAAACTGTCCTGCACTAGTTACTCGGGACAACATTATCCAAGTAAAGAGATTAACTAAACATTTAGCTTTAAAAGAGTGACTTGGGAGTTAAGATGCCACCAAAACACCTTCTATATCTCTCATTCCAAAAGGCTCCAAAAAAATAGCAGAATATTTACATTTACTCACAACCAACAAGAACAAACCATATCCTTTAGTACACTATAGCAAGGCAATCTCATTATAGAACTAGGACAAACCCCATCCAATTACTCCCCACCGGCCAACTTGCACTTCCACCAACCCATCCGACATCCTGCTACAAACCAAAAGAACAAAAATCCGGCCTACCAATGCTAGACAAAATGAGCTCACAGTGAGTGTTGTAGATGAGATTTCACCTTTTGATCCTATTCCGCTAAACTCCTAAACTTGCAAAACACTTCCAACTACCCAAAAACCCAACAAAATCTAGCTTTACCCATCTCACTCCCTCCAAAAAAAGATAACAAATGTAACAGAATTCGTAGTCAATGATAGCGCAAGGTCTCAACTAACCTTTATTTTGAGATGTGAAATAGAAGAAAGCAGAGACGGAAACAACAAAGGCAACGAATAGAATAACGATTATAGCACCAATCGAGATCTTGCGAGTAGTAGACTTCAATCGACGGTGATGATTCCGCAATTGCTGCTGCTGTTGCTGCTGCTGCTTATTCGAACGAATCCCTACCGATACATGATCCGATGCAACTCCGTTCCGAACAACTCCACCACCACCATTGTTTATAATACCTATAGCACCCGATTGTCTGTACTGAGCCATTCGAGCATTGTAGAACCAGAAAACTTCGTATTACAGCCAAGTTGAAGAGTGTATAATGGGGTTTTTGAGGCAAAAATGGAGATTTTTGTGACCGGAAAATGATGAAGAATAAGGAAAACACAAAAACACGAAACTCGTGGATTCCGCGCCGGGCTTTTACATAACACTTTTTTACTCACCTCTCATAAATATTTGTCAAAATCCCTATGTTAGATCCAAATTAACACAAGCCATTTTTCTAATAACTTTTGTTTTTCTTTCATTTTTGGCATAAATATTAGTATCTTACTAAATATATATATTTTTTCACTAATAATTATTTCAATCTTTCGTAGGAAAGGGTTAACTGATATTTCTCATTCGATGTTTGATATTCATATTAAAATTAGACTAATTCAACTTTGTATAGCTTACAAGTCTCATTCGAAAATAAAAACGCAAAGCTCGAATTCGAGAGATTTGCTTAAGAAAAAATAGTATCGTTTGTTATATCATTTGACCAAAATATTCAAATATTTAGAAATAATTAAAATTGAGTATCTCTAGTTATTTTTAAAAATTGATCAAAAAGATTTGTTAAAATTACAACACAAAAAGATCTTCATTAGCTGCACTTGAAGAAAAGTCTAGTTTGTGTTGCAAAACAAATTCACTGCTTCGTCAGATTTAACTAATAAAGTTTATTATAAATTTGAGAGAAATAAAAAATACTACTCATTACTTTTGATAAATTAAAAAGATCAAAATTATTTTGAAATATATTAAGGGATTACTTTAAACCTACTCCAAATTTAAGGGATTATTTTTTTTAGTTTCTCGAATAATGAACTTTCTATTAAACTATTGGTCTTGCTTGCAAATTCAACACATTAATTTATTTATTTTTTATTTTTTATTATTATTGTTCAGCAATACAAATATATTTGAAATTCACATCATATATAATCGAGTAATTGTGTAGCTTCATTACGGATTCTATTTATTTATTTGTTTGTTTTTTACCCCTTCTTCTTATTTAATTTGTTCCATTAAAAAAATTCTAAAAAACAATATTAAATAAATTATAGCTTCTTAAAACTCCTATTAAAGGATTCATACATACGTCTCCATCATAACAGTTCATATATTTAATAATACTATATTTTTAATTTATTAATTTCATGTATATCGAAGCTTCAAAAATAACTTAGCACATGATCTTCTCTTCAAACCACTAACTTAAAACAATTTTTTTCAAAATAAATTAAATCTCTAGATTTTCTTTTTCTTTTACTGTATAGAAACAAAATTAATTTAAATTTGTATTGATAACTCATCAATTACCTCATAATGTTTGCTCAACTATATCATTAAATTGTAGAATCAGTATACATATCATTGAAAATATTTTTTGAAATATATTAGTAATTGATTATTCACATTGAAAGTGTAAAAGATAAATTAATTTTCAACAATTTTTTTTCCTTTTTTTTCTTGTTCTTTTTCCTTTTTCTCTTAATTTTCAACATGAAGTACGCCAAAGATACATTAGAAAAAATGGGTATCTTTTAGCCAACTTTTTCTTTTTTATAAGTAAAAAACACCATTTCATACATGGTTTATACAAAATATATAAATTGCTCATTTTAAAAATTTAGAAATACATCACTACTTAATAATAATAAAAACTATAATTTTATTTTTGATTGATGAATAAGCAGACCAAATTAGTCATGGCTGTAGAATAATGTGTTAAACCATACTAACATAACAATTTTGTTTGAAGAAATAACTATCGAATCGTTGGATAGAGTGTATTAAAAGAAATAATGTGTGTATTAATTTTGTATATTAGTAATATATTGTTTGGTACAATTTCAATTTATGCATAACTAATATATTGAGGTGTGTATTGTTAATATACATGAAAATTCATGATATTAGTAATGAAAGAGATTTTAATGCATGCATTAGTATGGTTAAAGACTCAATCATTCCTTAAAATATATTTTTTACAACTTTTCTGCCATACTTGTGGAGGGCGTCTTTGTAAAGTATTTTACAAAAAAAAATTATGCAATGCATACTGTTTTTAATACACCAAACTAAACAATGTATAAGAAATATTTTTTGCATAATTAATGCAAACATAACTAATACATGCATTACTAATGCTAATATTCCTAATACATTTTATTTAACATTATTCTTATGCACTCTAGGAGTGTGAAAAAATTGAATTGACCAATAAATTGAATCGATAAAATGCTATTGATTTATTTGGTTAACGTGTGTTTGTAATGGTTTTATAAAAAAAAATTACTGAGTTATTTATTCGATTTTTGATTTTTTTTAATACTAGGTAAACCGATATATAACCATTAAGGCTATAGTAATTTACTCCTTTACTCCTACGTAAATACTAATATTAACATCAATACATTACTATTTACTACCTTTACGATTAAGCCTTCAATTCATATTATTGTTTTAGTTCTTTTATTTGTGTTGTACTTGTATAGGTATTTTCATGTTAGTTACTGATGTTTCTATTTTATAAGCATTATGCAAAGTTACATGTTTGTCTTATGAGCATTTTTGTATTGGTTAAACTATATCGTTAAGGACCAAAAATCGATAAATCAAAAATTGATTTTAAAAAATATCATATTGAGTATTGATTTAGCATATTTAAAAATCGAAAACTAATAAAATGAACTGATAGTACATTAAATCAAACCGGATCGATCAATGCACACCCCTAATACACCATACCAAACGACCCCTATATTTTCCGTTTGACCATAGATATTTTAAAAAATATTTGGGGAAAAATTTGAAAAATCTTGTTTGGTCATACAACTTGTCATTATTTGATAAATATTTTTGGAAAATAATCCAAATTTTCAAATAGTAGAAAAAATTAGTATTTGGGAACTTTTAAAAATTATCGCAAATTTCATATTTTATAAAAACATCCATCATTTATAGTTTTGGACTAAATTTCAGAATCTTAATTTGTCGTATAAAATTTATACATTTATATACATATTTTATTAGTTTTTATTCGAACTTGCCTTTTAAAGTCACTTTCAATTATAAGTAGTAAATAGTATTTTTTTCATATATAAATCAATGATATTTTTCTCAAATTCATATTAATTATGTTTGTTATGATTACTTTTTAGGAAACACAAAATGATAATAGAAACTTATAAAGACTTTTACTAATTTTTAGAACTTAATGAATATAAAATTATATTGTTTTTTTTAAAAACCAAAATTCAGGACAAAACTCGATCTTCCAAAAATATTGGTGAATTTCAACCAGATGTAGAATTAAAGTTTTGATAAATGGGTCAAAAGACTGGTTGAGCTAAGCGAAAGGACATAGTTGGTCTTCCTGTCCCAATTGAGGGTAGAGCTCAGCTGTTTCCCATTCATTTCTTGAATCTGAATTCTGAGGTAGACTTCTAACTTTTCTTTTGTAGTATTTGTTTTGGAGTTTGGGGTGTTTCTTTATTTGGGTTGGATTGAACCCTTTTATACCTTGGAAGCTCTACTTGTCAATTTGTTCTCCAATTCCTTTTAGTAAGTTGTTTTTCCTCATATATTGTTTGTTTATCTTTGTACAAGATTGCTGCTTAAAGTTTGTGCATTTTGATTTCACTCAAATATTTTAGGGCACTTGTTTAACTGAAAGTTGGTTTTTGATAGTGGCTTGATGCATAAGGAAATTGGTAGGGTACAAGGAAATGAAAACAATTGGTTATGTATTCCATCCCGAATAAATAGCAAGGTCCTTTGGTTGGGAGTGGGAACAAGTTATCCTGGGATAAGTTATTCCACTATTTATATGAGATAATTTATTCCGTTACTAAAGTATAAATAATCCCATGACGGCCTAATACCTCCAACCAAACACAAGATAAGATATTATTATACCTTATACCTCACACCATACGACTCCTAATAGTTTAAGAGTAGAAGTCTCTGAACCATTCATGAACATTGCAGTGAAAATTATTATAATGTGAGAAGGTCGACATGTGAGTTTTTGGGAAAAAAATTGAGTTCTGGGACTATTTTATGGAGAGAAATTAAGTATTACTACTTGCTAGTCAAATTAGAACTCATGTGTGTATGTATAACAAGTGGTTATTAAGAAAAGACGAAAGAAAATGGGATAGTCGACTTGTCATCATTGCAAATAAGAGTAGTTGTTGCAGTGAAGAGGATTAATTGTATAAGGTTGGGATAAAGTGGTGAGTTTGTTTCAAAAGAGTTCACAAAAAATATAAATCTTTGGTCTCATCCTCGATACTGAGATATAAACCACAAGACTTATAAGTTGATGACTTGATTCGAAAGGATTGTCTCGGTAATGTGGAGAAGATTACTACTTCTGTATGTTAAGCTTCTTGATTCTAAGTACCTGATAGTAAGTGCTGCAATACCATGATACAACAATGATTCGACCTGTTCTCATGTCATTTATTGGAGAAGGTTATTTTAGAGTGGGTCCTTACAGTACTTTCCAAACAAGTTCAATAGTTCTTCTTTTGTTGTTGGTAAGTACAAATTCAGTAGTTGTTTTGTACTCTAATTTTTATAAGGGAGATATAGGTTTTGGATTTAAGCAGTTTTATGGCATGAAAATCTCAGTTTCTGAGTGCATTTCTGAAGTCTCACATCCTTACACGTCCTACCTTGGTGTTTTATATGGGCTGTGAAAAGTTCGGCGTTTCTTTTAGGTCTTCGAATGTCCTCTATATCTACTCATTCAGCTTGTGCTATATGGTGCAGGGATGCTAGGAAAATCATTTACTACTCCTTTGCTGATGTTTAACTCAGCATCATGCTTCTCCTCTCCTGGTGTGAGTATAACGTCTTACACTTTTGTAGAAGCCGTTGAGTGGTTAGATTCATCTCAAGGGGTGGCATTTAATCCCAAGAACCATCAGTTTCGATTCTCTACTTTTTGGTATACTGCTTATATAAACGAGATTTTTCATTATTAATAAAATTATTTATCGTATCAAAAAAAAATCCGTAAGTTATGGTTGGGGTCATTAGATCCAAATTACTATGTCAATCACTTCATGTTCTATTTCTTTCTTTTGCTACTCCGTCCTATTTTATGTGACGATACTAGATTTATACAGAGTAGACAATGCTAATTTGACTTATATAATATAACAGTAGTAAGGATCCTTCGAGGACATCCGATAGCAAAAATATTCTTATATCAGTAGTAATGAGAGAATATATTACAATATCGGTTTGAAAATAGATATAGAAAACATCACATCCTGAAAGTTGTGTATAGTAATTGTATTAATGGAGCACCCAAGGGTGTGGTATGCTAGTCAATGAAGTGGGTGAAAATCATGAGAGAGTAGGGTTCAAATGTCAGCAGACACAAAAATACTTTGTGCTTTTTCCCATTAGTCGATGTTTTGGGGTACAGAGTGACCGATACATGTACTTGGAGATAACAGGTATCCAATGGAATAGTCGAGGTGCGCCAAGTGGTCTGGAACTGCTACAAGAGAAAGTATTAATGGAATGGAGTCAAATAATTTGAAATGAACAAAATTGCAAGTGTGTCATATAAATTGGAATTGAGAGTTTTAATTTTTGAAGTTATGAATCAATTAACTAATTTTATCTTTGTTATCTCTCATACTTGTGACTTACAAACTCGGTGAACTTGTAACAACAACAACAACATACCCAGTGTAATCTCAGAAAGTGGGTCTGGGGAGGGTAAAGTGTATGCAGACCTTATCACTACCTTGAAGGTAGAGTGATTGTTTCCAATAGACCCTTAGTTCAAGGAAAAAAGTCTAAAGCAATATAGAGAGAGAAATAACGGAAATGAAGAAAGTCATGGCAAAATATTATAAGACAACCTGACAAATCATCCTAAACAGTAGTCATAACAAGATAAAGCAATAGTCGAAGGGTTAAAAACCAAAGATAATAATCAAACTCAAAGGACAAGAAACTACAAGAGCAATAATTCCACTAATAGTATGACTATAGTATAGAAGAATAAGCGAGACAACACTCAACAATCTAACTGACCTCCTACCCTAACCCATGTCCTCTATAACCTTATATCTAAGGTCATGTCCTCGGTAAGCTGAAGCTGCGTCATGTCTTGTCTAATCATCTCTCCGCACTACTTCTTCGGCCTACCTCTATCTCTCTTGGAACTATCCATGGCCAAACTTCTGTGAACTTGTGATGTTACAAAATCTTCAGCTAGTCTATTTTTGTGGAACACCTATATCATCTATGAAATGAATTCTAGGGAAGTAAAGAGCATTTCTGTGACATGATTTGGTTTGAAAAGGGGCCGAAAAGAGCAGAACATATAAATTTAAAAGGGAGTTTTATAGCCGACCTCAACTAATTTGGGAATGAGCGTAGTTGATTAATGGATCAATTGATTCTTTCAGATTTGAACCTCAGAAAGACTGCATTCTGTTAAGTTGAATTCGTTTTTTTTGTTGGCCTTGCATTTTAAACCAGTCTCTCATGAGACTTGAAGTTTGTCCAGCCAGTAGTTAAGATTCTGTCTAAGCAAAGATCATTACGCAGATAATGTTAATTTAATAGTTGTGTGGTTGATGATTTTTAAGGAATGGTTATCTGAGGATTCATATATCTGGACGACTAGTTTTTAGTCGAGGAATAGTTGGTTTTCTTGATAACGATAAATCTTTCATTGTTTATATGATGTTCAGTCTTCTATATTACCCTAATATACTCTCTGGCGAAAACATAGCTCATACTTTCTTTTTCTTACTCTACAGTGTGATTCCATCTCAACAACAGCAAACACTCTAGTAGGATATGTAAATTGCTCGAGTAGCATTACATTTAATGTCACTAGGGGATCTTGGACGTCCAATTATCCATCCAAGAAATGGACGTTGTATTCAACAGTTACTGACAATATAGTATTAACTGAAGAAGAGAAGAAAACATGGAACGATAGCAGACAAGCTCTTTCTGCATTAAAATTTAGCCCAGATGAAGAAGACAAAATATTAGGAAAAGCATTTGGCCACATACATTCGCCTTACTGGTATGAAGAACGGAAAAAAGAGGTTCCACGACTAGAAGTTGTGAATGAGATACTGGATTATCTAAGGAGTTTAAGCCTTACTGATGATGATCTCACTAAACTTGTCAAGAAATTCCCAGAAGTTCTTGGATGTAGCCTTGAAGATGAAATGAAAACCAATGTCGAAATTCTGGCAAAGCAATGGGGAATTGAAGGTAAAACTCTGAGAAATTTGCTTCTTCGAAATCCAAAAGTTTTAGGCTACAATGTTGATTGCAAAGGTGATTGTGTGGCTAAATGCACTCGCTGTTGGGCTCGATTCTAGCTGCATTCTTGTTTTTCATTCTCATACTTTTCTTTATGTATAACTTTCGTCAACCATTGTATCTAATTATTCAATATCGAAAGTAAATTCATACAATATCAAATTTCTGTATTGCACTGAGATGTGACTCAAGTTTAGATCAAAGTATGTTACAGAGACAACAACAACAACAACAACCCAGTGAAATCCCACTAGGTGGGGTCTGGATGTTACAGAGACAATGAAATGAAAAAAATCAGAGCAATTTTTTGAAATTTGATTTCATTTCTTGGTTTTTGATTTTTTGAAGTTGTATACCAAACCAAACGTTTCTTTTAAGTTTGGTTTGTTCGACTCGATTTTTTCGATTTTTTTATGTCCAAATTGGAGAAATTATATTGACTTGATTCATCTATACACATTTTTACAGTTTTTCAAATATATGATTGAGTGAATGAATAACAAATCTTAGACCCAAATCCCACTAAAAATATTTGCAATAGTTTTTTTTTTTAACTCTACAATTGTATATACAGAATTTAAAAGGAAAAGTTGTGTGTCACACTGATTAATGAGTCTAGCAATTACAAATGCAGAGTGAACATAGATTAAATAAGATAAGCAAAATGGTTATAATTGTTACTAGGAAAATGATTTTCTCATGTTAAAATATCTTTGCAGGGGTGGCTCAATGATCAACCTAGTAAAGCATTTGCTTTAGGCTTTCAAAATTTTGAGACTTGAAAAATTTTCATTGTGAATTTTACGATTTTAATTTCACATAAAACAATATTAATGATTGTAAATTTTTCTTACAAAATTTACGTAAAAACTAAATAAAGAAAGAATTGATTGAGGAAAATGAGTTGATTTGGAGAATATTTTCCAAACATTTAAGCCAACCAAACACGAGAAAATTGCAAAATATTTTCCTCCCTACCAAACACACCCTATAAGTTATCATATTCTATGTTCAAGTATAAATTATTGAAATCTTTAAAAAAAAGTCATCAATCTTCGTATATCTTCACAAGTGAAATCTATTTCCCAAGACACTCTTAATAATTCATTTTAATAAGATATCTCTCATTTCCCTCTTTTGTCATTTTTATATATGTTAAACACTAACAACTTTTAATTTTGTCATTTAATGTGGAGTTCATTGTTTAAAGGGAAAAAAGATTGATATATCTCTTAATTTTGTCATTTAAAGCTCATATTTCTTATTATAAAAGTTGCTCATATTATGTCTCTCATGTTATACAAATAATTCATATAAATCATTTTTCTCTAATAGAAGAGAAAAAATAATTTTAAAGTAATATTTTTATGTAGGGATATATGTAATCCTTCTCTCACGTATTTTTCTTCTTTTTTTGGTTCAATGAGTAATTTGGATTTATTGTTTTGATGGTTAATTTTTTTTTTTACTTTTCTTGTAAAATTTATCATATATGCCCAAATTTTTTATTTACATATACAAAAAATAAATTACAATATAGCTGAAAAAAATATTTTTATTTTTCTTACTCTTTTTCCACTCACACTTCTTTCTTTTTATTTCCATATTTTAACACGAAAGAATGAAAGAAAAAAAATAAGAATAAGAAACTCAAATAATGATAATCAAAGAAATAAAAAAAAAATTAATGCGTGAGAAAGATCAAATATCTCCCTAAGTGATTTTTTAAAAAAAATAAAAAATAAAAATTATTTTTTACTTTCATTAGATGAAAAGGGTATATGTGAGCCAGTTTTATAACGGTATGGGTATATGTGAGTCACTTTTGTATCGGTAGGGGTATATGTGAACCACTTTTGTAATGAGGTGTATATCAGCTCTAAATAAGAAAGTTTAGGATTATATATCAAACCCTTTCCCTTGTTTAATTGATGATTAAACTATTCTTGTATCAATACAAATTACTTAATTATTCTTTGTTGTTTTATTTAAAAAGTCATTCAAGTTGAAAAGTAATATATTCGACTACTTTTTTTATATCGTAACACTCTATTTTTAAGCCAAAAAATCAAAAAAATATTAAAGCATTTATCGATATTAGTTAATTGTCATTGGATTCAATGTCACTATAAGTTTTGGGGACATTTACAAAGAGTGATAATTGCTACTAATTAAAAAACATATTTAACGACGACAATTAATTTATTGTCATTAATTAATTACCGCTAAAAGTCATTTTTAATACAGTAAACTCACTATTCGACTCGATTTGCCACCCATCGAAGTCTCTTTCATTTGCTAAAATAAATGCTGACATAGTGGTTAATAAAGTAATTTTTATTCTTTCCTTTTCATAATTTACATCTCAATGAAATTTGGAATATAAGAATATCAACAAAGGTACAAAAGACAACAATCTAGATATAAAGGGGAAAAAATAATTAAAAAGAGCATCAATAATTTTATCTAGAAAATACATATATAATATATTTATATGTATTAATTTATCTCACAAACAAAAGAGTCATAATCAAATATTCAAAAGCACACTTGCATACACTCATGCAACAATTTCTCTCAGTTTATTCCCTCTAACCCCCCACCCCCCACCCACCCAAGAATTAAAACAGAAAAAAGAGAGAAATTAATTAAAATCTAAGCATTTATTTAATAAATAATATGCATTGTTTTTTCTTAATTTAAAAAATTATTAATTAATTAAGGGCACTTAGGCTTGTTGCCATGAGTCTTAAGCCTAGCATAACAAGGGCAAACTTCCTTGTTTCCATAAGTGCCTGGTGGAACACACTTGCATCTTGCACAACATGTCTTGCATGCCCTCATGCACACCTTCTTTCTTGACGACTTCTTGCATCTCCTCGCACATGCGTATCCGCAGTCTGTAAAAATTAATTCAAAATAATATTATAATTTTTCTTGATTTCACGGCTAGAAAACAAGATATTAGTAACAGAAATTTTTTTATAACTAAACAACAAAAAAATTGATCCATGCTAATCTCATTTAGCTACAGGCCTACAGCCTTATAAGAACAGATTAGCTAGGGATTATCGACAAAATCAATTCAAAATAATATTTAATCTCTTTATAACTTCTCTTGATTTCACGGCTAGAAAACAAGAAATTAATAACAGACAAAATTTTATAGCTAAGAAAAAAAAATTGATCCATGCTAATCTCATTTAGCTATACAACCTTATAACAACAATTAGCTAGGGATTATCAACAAAATCACTTCAAAATAATATTTAATATCTCTCTCACATGTATACATAACCAAACTTACATCCTTGACATATACTTACTAAATTTAAGTTATGGATTTAGTTGAACCAGTTAAATCCCATAAATCAATTCTTGGTCGATATTAAATTTTTTTTTGAGCACATGTCCTTGTATATCTTACCTATAGAATTGAGATGACAAGTAATACTTTTAACTCAAAATTAATAATATTGTACAACTTACGTATCCTCTTAATTGGGTGAATTTTTTTGTGAAGAGCTCCTTCATTGCCTGCCTCTATCTGCATAACACAAAATGAAACGTTACATATTAAAAACGTTTGCATAAAATTAACAATTTTCCTTTGTTTATTATGTTACGATGATTTGCGAGTTATTTATTATAGAAAAAATTACATAAATACACAACTTAAGATACCATAATCTCCAAAAATTCCCCTACATTTTAAAAAAATTACAAAAAATCTCCTCTCGGATACATCTCCATTCCCTTTCGAATACATCCCCCATTAAGTAATATATCATTTGCAATGTATCAGTCTATTAGACAACCAATAAATGTATTCAAGAGCAATGAAAAATCCATTTTTTTTGTAAAATTGGAGAAACTTTTGGGATAGGATGTAATTAGCCCTCAAATGTATGAGATTTCTGTACTTTATACTATATTATACGAATAATACCTGTTCAGCAGCAGCATTGGATAAAACCTAAAATAAGAAATTATGTTTAGGATTAGGAAAACTAATTAATGAAAAATAATTAAATACTATATAAGTGTTTATTAAACTAAATTTTTTAGCTACCTGTATGAGGAGGATGAAAATGAGAAATAATGTGAAAATCTTCATGTTATTATTTTTTTTGTATAGAAGAATGGAAGTGAAATGAGAAGAGAAGAGGGATAGGGTTTTATATAGGCATATATTTTGTGCAATTGGGCAAAGGCATTTAATGTGCCTTTTGAAAGTTGATCACATGAAGATATGGTTTATTGCAATATATCACAGGCTTTGAGTTGAGTGCTTTTTTTTTTTTTTTTTTAATTTTTGGGAAACTTTATTTTATAAATTTTTGAACTCTTGTTTGGAAGTGTATCTCTGATCACTTTACTAATAACTTTTTAGCTTTTGTGTGAGTTACACACAGCTGTGGATTCCTATGCTTGGATATATAGAAAAATAATAAATGGTCCCCTTAACAAGAGGGAAATAGCCTAGATGATAGGACAGAGGCGAATCAAGGATTTTAAGTTTATGATTTTTAGATTTTATGATGTAACAACTTACTGGTTTGAAGAAGATTATGTTTACACGTTAAATTAATAATTTTTTTTACTACAAATACGAAGTTTGGATTAAAACTGCTGAATTCTGTCGAATTCATAACTAATGTTCAGGTAGATTCACCCCTGATCACACAGACCGTTGGGGATTGAATTCGAAAGGGTGTTTATCGTGAAACTTTCCTTCAGGAAAATCCACATCGGAATGGAAGGGGAAAGTTACTCCCTCCCTTCCTCCACTTTTACTTGTCATGTTTCTCTTCGTGAGAGTCAATTTTACTAATCGTAGGAGCTAAATTGATTAATTCAACATTTTAAATTTAGATTATCGGAAACTACACAGAAAATAATATAAATTGCAATCCTTCCCAGGTTAATATGATTAAAAAATACATCTTAAAATGTTGCTCAAAATTCATACAATTTATTTCTAGTGAAACGTTGACAAGTAAAAGTGAGCAAACGGAGTAGTTGTAACACCCCAGCTTAACATAAGAAGTTTCACATCAATAATACACAGGAGAGATATTGAATATATGAGTAATTAAGCAAACCTTATTGATTCGCTTTAAAGCCATGCAGGCCTAGACCCAAAGCGAACAATATTACTAGCGGGTTAGGGTTACAATAGTAATAGCTAGTCACATAAGGGCAAGTTCAAGATTCAACCATTAAGGCTTCCTTTGTAGAAATAACACCCAATGACCACTTTTGACCATCTAGTTGATGATAAGTAGCCATTGTCATGGAGTAATACATTTAACAAACAAAATTCAACTATTATGTCTTCGAGTTTCACTTGTAAAATTTGGAACTTTGATCATGACAATAACTTATTTTCAATCACATAAGCAATTACAACTTCATGACAATGTCTATTTTTCAATCACCGAAGCTAAAATAATGTAGTTACTATATCGAAATTTTTCACGTCTTTTGAGTTAAAATCCAAGGGAACAATAGGCCTAAAATTTTAAACGTTGGACACAAAAACGCCGGGCTAAAACGGACAATACCTTGGGTGTGGTACCTCATTTTATGAATAAGGGGAGACAACTTGCTGAGAAAGAGAAAGGGGATAAGACAGTTTTGCCAGTAAACATATTACTCTCTTCTATTTTTCTTTTAGTTTGTTTCAAAAAGAACGATTTATTTTTTTTAGTAACATTTTAATTTTAGCTTTCTACGTGGCATGTTTAACGCCACAAGATTAAAGGACAATTTTATACATTTGACATAACTTTAATTTACAAAAGTCTTCTTCATTTTTTTAAACTTCGTGTCAAATCAAACTAGGACACTCTTTTTAAAACGGAAGAAGTACTATATCTTCCAAAGGAAAAGAACACGAGAAATTTAATGTGCATGCACCATTTGTTGTTTACACCAATTGCTAGGCTGGCTATTTTTGTCATATAATAAAATACCATTATTCTTTTTTATATGTATCTGTCCTCCATAATAACAAACTCACAAGATGTGGAAAAAGAGAAGTCACTATAGCCAAGCACAAAAAATAATGACAATGACAACAATAGTAAAAAGTAAGGTAAAATAACATACTTTTAAAGGAAGGTTATTTGCTATTGGATTACAACAACAACAAATGGAATCCATGATAGCGGAGAGAAGGTAGAACTGTTATTTCCTATAGACCCTCGGCTCTGCTATTGAATTATTTGGAAGAAATATATATGACTACATATTATCATTGTTTAATATTCAGGGCCGGCTCTATGTATAGTTTAATAAGACATTGGCCTTAGGCCCCCAATTTTAGGGGCCTCAATTTTTTACTAAGAATAAATTATGTGTTAATTTTTTTATAGAAAAACATTGATTATTTATGATAAAAAGTATATATTTAAAATTATTATTTTATTCTCTTCAACCCCATTCAACTAGAAGAAATCAAGAAAATATTGTTTTATTTTCTTACACTCTCTCTACTAATACNTGACAATGACAACAATAGTAAAAAGTAAGGTAAAATAACATACTTTTAAAGGAAGTTTATTTGCTATTGGATTACAACAACAACAAATGGAATCCACGATAGCGGAGAGAAGGTAGAACTGTTATTTTCTATAGACCCTCGGTTCTGCTATTGGATTATTTGGAAGAAATATATATGACTACATATTATCATTGTTTAATATTAAGCCTTTTAAAGGACTTATAAAAGACTCCAAGATGAATTGCATAGTAAATATGCATAGGTTATATGCAAAATATTGTGCAAATCGAGTCACACACTTATAGAAAAGGGATTTTTACAAACAATCCACAAGATTATCATAACAACTCCATGGATTTTCAGGGTTTCGAACCTGAGACTTTTAGTTAAGGGTGAAGCAGTTTCACCACTGCACCACTAACTCCTTGAATTCATAAAGCCAATAATCAAGGTATAAATAACTTTCGAATCAAGATTATATCCTTTCACTTCCTCATGTCAATGTGCATGGGATACAATGTCAAACACAACAAATTTTACACTTAGATTCAACCCTCAACTCATAATTCTAGAGATGCAAGATTGAATATTAAACCCTTGTGATCAATAGAAAATCAAGTACACTCATAGTTCTTACTTCCACATAATTTCATTAAATACTCAATTTTTAAGTTCCAAGTCAAATTAGCTAGTAGGGCCAAAGCATAAATTTAAGGGTAATACTAAATGACTAGAAAATTTGGTCAGAATTTTAAAAAGTTTATAATATCCTTTTTATTTTAAAATAAACTGATCTTTTTTCTATTTTTTAATCAAAAGATATTAAATATAAAAGGGTAAAAATGTTCAAAAAAATAAAATAACATAGTGTGAATTGTAAAATATGTTATTTTACCATTCTGGCCAAAAGGATTTTTCCAATAATTAAAGAGTCTTTGAGCATAACACATGGTTAATCAAACAAAAAAGAGTATGACAATTGACACATGACCCCATTAAGTTTTCTTGTTTAATAGAAACTGTTATTGGACAATCTTTTTCAGTTCACTGCTACTTATGTGGACAGAAAAACCAAAATCCAACAACTCACGTGCATGCCTTGGATTAAACATTTGTACTAAGTTATGACAAATGGTCATGAATTTGGATTAAAAAAATATTAGTAATTAAAAAAAGGAAGAAAGGTTAAAAGTCTATCTTCTTGGTATCAAATTAAACTATCACAAGGGATCACCCTTTATTAGTTAATTGTATTCTCAATACTTTTTATTAGTTAATTGTATATTGTAATGACAATGCATATGATTATTCAAGCCAAATATAACTACTTCTCTATGATTATTCAAACCAACAAATAATGACATGGGTCGATATTCTTTATTTATTCTATATGTTGTATCAAAGGACACAATATCTCCCCAACAAGGGTTGTAGCTCCTTAATCAATAGGTCTCATGTTTGAGTCACTTTGTTAGGGAGCACTTTTAACTCTAATATGGGACTTTCTGGTGGAATTCAAATTTAATTGCGCTCCAATAGGGAGCACTTTTACCCACAATGCGGGACTTTCTGGTGAAATTCAAATTTAATTTGGCTCCAATATAGATACTGAATATTAGGTGAGAAACCAACAAAAGAAAAAAGCTGACTCAATATATGCACAAATCTTAGAACATATTATCATCTTTGCATAGTTTGGGGTTTCAAATATCAAAACAAATAATTTGTGTTGGATTTTTAAATTTATGAACCAAATCAAACTAATAAAATTTGAGTTTTTCAACTTAGAGTTTTTTTTTTTGGATTTTTTATATTTTCAGATTTTTCCGATAAAGAATTCATACAAACATATAATTAACTTGTGCTTCAAGTATTTCTTTAGACATATCAAAATACAACTATCTAACGTGTTTTTTTAAAAGAAAATAACACAAAATATGAGATGACTGATGACACTAAAATATTCAACAAAAAATAATAATGAAATCACATAAAACAAATATTACAAATTAATAAGTTATAATGAAAATGACCATAATTTAAAAGTACAAATCATGCTAAAATAAGTCTAATAAGTATTAATATTAATTATTTGACTAAACATTAAAGATAAATTAAAATTAGGTTACGCATCTTAATTGACTAAGCCAAGGTAAAACTAAAGAACAAATATTCATTATTGTCATTTTTAGTATTGAATTGATTTTTTTTATTAACATTAGTATTAATTTGATTTTGATTTGAGCTTTATTAGAATTACTAACATCTAAGCACTATAACCTTTATAGGACCATTCAAAATTCTAAGTCTCAAACTTGAAATAATATTTTAAAGTATAAAAACTATGAAATATATAAGAATTATTTAGAAATTATATCAAAGTAAATACTTTTATATATAAAATAATTTAAAACTATATATATAATGTCGGGTTGGTTATATTGATCTCATGTTGACTTTAGTTAACCCAAATCAACTCAAGTATAGTCATTTTTTTTATCAATATCAAATCAAGTCAAACCAAATTACTAGTCAAATTTTTTTTCCAGTTTGACTCGATTTTTTTGGTTTGATTCATTTTTTTATCCAATCCGACAATATATTTACAATTTTTAAAATTTATTTTATATATAAAAGTATTTACTTTGACATAATTTATAAATATTTCTTACACTTTTTGATAATTTTATCCTTTTACATATTATTTCAAGTTTGAGACTTAAAATTTTGAATGATCCAATAAAAGTCATAGTCCATAAATATTAGTAACTCTAATAAAGTTCAAATCAAAATCAAATTAATACTAATAATGTTTAGAAAAAATCAATTCAATACTAAGAATGACAATAATTTTATTTTAGTTTACATTGACTCAGACAATCAAGATACCTAACCTAATTATAGTTTTTCTTTAATGAATAATTAATACTTATTAGACTTATTTTAGCATGATTTAGTACTTTTAAATTATGATTATTTTCATTATGAGTTATAATTAATTTGCAATATTTGTTGAATATATTAGTCTTATTTTCTTAAGAAGCACCTTAGATAGTTATATTTTGATAGGACTAAAGAAATATTTGAAGCACACGTTAATAATGTATATGTTTATATGAATACTTTATGGGGGAAAAATCCAAAAATCCAAAAAAAAAAGCTGAAGTTGAAAAACCCTTAATAATTTGATTTGATATATAGATTTAAAAATCTAACACAAATAATTTGATTATATATTTGAAAAATTCGAATCAACTTGGATCTATATATGTAGCAGTAAGTTAATTACTTCAAGTAAGTCAATGTATAATTCAAGTAGAACAAAATTGTTGTCACGTGCTACGCATAGTCCATGCAACAAAGCTAAAAGTTAGGATCTTGTGTTGGTTGGATAGAAATTCACGTATCTAATAATTGATGGAATATTTAGGATTCGTTTGAACATAAATATATTTGGGAAAAATTTAAAAATTAGTATTTGATCATAATTGTTATTACTTGGCAAATATCTTAAATTTCCAAGTTCTTGGGGAAAAAAATTAGAATATTTGGGTTGAATTTTAGTATTTGAGAATTTTTAAAAATTTAATAATTATCCCAACTTTTTATATTTTATACAATTTTTATTCGAATTTTCTCTCCGAAGTCACTTCCAGTTACACGTAGTAATAGTAGTTTTTCTATACAAATTAATGGTATTTTTCTTTTGTTTACTTCCTCTTTTTTCAAATTCATTTTAATTATGTTCGTTGTCATGTCTTTTCACACAACATTTCTATTATAAAATGATAATACAAACTTATAATTATTTTAAATAATTTTTAGAACTTATGGATGT
This sequence comes from Solanum stenotomum, assembly GCF_019186545.1. Classification (NCBI taxonomy): domain Eukaryota; kingdom Viridiplantae; phylum Streptophyta; class Magnoliopsida; order Solanales; family Solanaceae; genus Solanum; species Solanum stenotomum. The sequence goes on from NC_064292.1 coordinate 47,486,081, forward strand.
AAATCATACTTTTTTTAAAAGCCAAATATTTCTCCCAAAAATGACTTGTGGTCAAATGCATGGTGACACTTCACTCAAAACTTCACTAAAAAATGACTTGTGAAAAACATTTGGAAATTTATTGCTAAACACTAGCTTAAGACTTGCAAAAACTTTAAAATCTTGAAAAATAAAAAAAATCACAAATAAAATTTGCAACTAATCAATGATACTTAAAATTGATAAAATTTAGCCTACATACTCTAATAAATATTTTACCGAAAAATGATACTTAAAGTTGAGCTAGCCACAACCTAACAGACTCAAACTCCACATTCGCTATGAGCCACGTTCGAAGGAAAGAATTCGGGAGCTTATCATATGAAAGGATTGGAGGAGCAATTTGACATGACTAAGTCCTACTTGAACAAGACAACTAAGTAGATGAAGAAATTTGTAGACCGCAAGAGGTGTTCCACGAACTATAGAGTTGGGGACATGGTCATGATGAAGTTTAACCCAAACAATTTAAGACACTATGAGGCATGCATCACAATCTATTTCGCAAATATGAGGGCCTATTTAAAATCCTTTCTAAGGTGGAAAAAGATCGCATACAAACTTGACATGCCTTTTACTATCGANAATAATTATCCCAAGTTTTATATTTTATAAATTACCCAAAAATTTATACTGTTATATACATATGTTATACAATTTTTATTCGAATTTGCTCTCCGAAGTCACTTCCAGTTACAAGTAGTAATAATAGTTTTTCTATACAAATTAATGGTATTTTTCTTTTGTTTACTTCCTCTTTTTTCAAATTCATTTTAATTATGTTCGTTGTCATGTCTTTTCACACGACATTTTCATTATAAAATGATAATACAAACTTATGGTTAATTTAAAATAATTTTTAGAACTTATGGATATAAATCATACTTTTTTAAAAAGCCAAATATTTCTCCCAAAAATGACTTGTGGTCAAATGCATGGTGACACTTAACTCAAAACTTCACTAAAAAATGACTTGTGAAAAACATTTGAAAATTTATTGCTAAACACTAGCTTAAGACTTGCAAAAAATTTAAAATCTTGAAAAATAAAAAAAATCACAAATAAAATTTGCAACTAATCAATGATACTTAAAATTGATAAAATTTAGCCTACATACTCTAAGATAAATATTTTACCGAAAAATGATACTTAAAGTTGAGCTAGCCACAACCTAACAGACTCAAACTCCACATTCACTATGAGCCGCGTTCGAAGGAAAGAGTTCGGGAGCTTATCATATGAAAGGATTGGAGGAGCAGTTTGACACGACTAAGTCCTACTTGAACAAGACAGCTAAGTAGATGAAGAAATTTGTAGACTGCAAGAGGTGTTCCACGGACTATAGAGTTGGGGACATGGTCATGATGAAGTTTAACCCAAACAGTTTAAGACACTATGAGGCATGCACCACAATCTATTTCGCAAATATGAGGGCCTATATAAAATCCTTTCTAAGGTGGAAAAAGATCGCATACAAACTTGACATGCCTCCACACCTTAAGATTCATCATGTCTTCAATGCCAACATGTTTAAGCCATACTACGAAAACAAGAATGACCCAAACAAAGGACAATCGAGTCATGCGCCTTTTACTATCACCATCTTGCACGATTGAGAATACAATTGACTAAATATCAAGCTAGGTGAAAGCAAGGTCAACAAGCTACAACCATGTTCCTCATCCATTGGAAGGGACAATCACCAGAAGAAGACACATGGGAGTGGTATGAAGACTTGTGATAATTCAAAGACAAGATTTGAGAAAATTTATGTAGCAGCTAGCAATACGCCGCAGCATCACAACATCTGGTGTGGGAGAGTGTGATTACCCACCACATAGGCACCACGTGGTATAAAGTTATCTATGTGGAAGCTTACTTGATAAGCAATTGTGGGAAGATTCTTCAGCAATAGAGAGTTTCTTGGAAATACTACTAGAATATCTAGGAAGAATTCTTGAAAGACCTTAGAATGTTCTAAGCATATAGAAAATTCTAGAAGTGACTTATATAATAAATTTAGTCTACAGACTTATAATAAATATTTTTCCGATGATACTTAAAGTTGATGAAATTAATACCCACTCTTTTCTTTATAGTCAGATTGGGAAAAAAATGAATTTCATACTCTTCCTTTAATGCTGATTTGACCATTTATTCAAGGTTAAAAGAGACTTTTGGATTTAACATAAAAATTATGATTTAAAATATTTAATTTCATTTTAACATCAGTCAAATAAACTTATATCAAAATCCAGATACTATAACTAAAACTAAAATTAAACTGGAATCAAGTGTTTGGGCAAAATCCATCTCTCTCCATCTCTATGTTCGTTAAACTTATTTTCTTTCTTGATTTCATGAAGCCAACCTTAACAGACATCTCTTCCATTTTCGTAGATGAAAGATCCGGTGAATCAATTCAATTAGGTATTTTTTTAACTCGCATTTTGACATATAAAGATTAAGAATCAAAACATAAATGGATATAACATCATGACACATAAGGGAGATACAATGAAGAGGAAAACTTACAATTTAATTTTGAAGAATTCAGGAAGAGATTCATGTTGGAAGTGATTTTTCGACGCAGCTCAATGTATTGTGAATTTAATTTTGAAGAATTCACGAAGAGACTCATATTGAGAGTGATTTTTCAACGGAATTCAACCTGAATTTCTCAACGCAAGTCAACCTATTGTGGGTGAGATGTACTTCATTGAATTTAAGTTCCCACCTCAGCCGCAATAGGTTAAGTTGCATTGAGAATGAGAGGTAATGATAAATCATCATTAATATTTATAGGAGAGACAAGATGCTAGGGTTTTCTAAGAGTTGTTATAATATTTTCAAAAAGTCTAATTTACTTCCAATTTTTATACAAATATCAAAATTGTGCTCTTTATTTTTTAATATTTTTTTGGAACTATACAAATACACCATCCGTTCATTTTTACTTGTCACTTATTCCTAAAATAGATTTTATTTTTACTTGTCATTTATTCCTAAAATAGATTTTCATTTTTACTTGTCACTTTTGACATATATAACAAGAAAAGACAATTATTTTTTTCATGTTTTACCCTTACCATTAAATACTATGTTTCATATCATTTTTCAAGATTCAATACTAAACGTTAATTAGTAGGAATAGTATGGTAAAATATCTATATCAATAATTATTTTCTTAATGAGTGTATCAAGTCAAACAATGAAAAATAAAAATGAACGAACGGGAGGAAGTAGTATACAGTAAAACCTCTATAAATTAATTCTCGATAAATTAATAATCTCTCTAAAATGATATTTTCCTCCAGTCCCGACTTGGGCCAATGAAAAAAATCACCAATTTCGATAAGATAATAAGATAATATATTTCCAGAACCCCTATATAAATATATGGTCTCATTAATATCATAAATTAATAATTCTTTAAAAGTACAAATGTATCTAAGACAATTTAGTGAAATATGATTCTATTGTGTTCTGTTTTTTCATAAAATTTAAATCTAGTTGAAGTTCTTCTCTAACTTTTCTTATTGCATCCAAGAGCGTCGGTGTTGTCTATTTGAACTACACCATAAATTTGTGAAAAGTTCCTGATGTGATAAGTGCTTCCTTACGCATAACTGGTTCCAAAGGTATAGTATCATCTTCAACATTGTTTTTCCGATGGTATCCACAATTTCTTCTAATCTCTAGACCTCTGAACATGTATCACTTTCACCCGGATAATCCAACAAGTTATTGACATCCATTTTATTGTGGTAACCGAGATCATTAATCATGACCTCAGGTTCATTCAAATTCTCCGAGATTGCATCCCCCGAACGAATTTTTCAGTGTCGAAAATAATTTGTTATTGTCTTTTGCTGAACATTCTTTGTCTAAGCAGGGATAACAAAATTGATAGCATCCAAAACATTAATCTTTGTTGGATCAGTTTGTCCCACTTCATAGCCTTCTAATATCCTACGATAAAATCTGTTATGATAATACATCTTGAAAGCTCATATTATCCCAACATCACAAGGTTGAATTTTGGATGTCATGTTGAGTGGCAAGAAAAACAATTCAATATTTTGTAGTCCCTTCAATATTTCTATTATGGGTTGGACAATTATCTACAATAAGCAAAACTCGTCTACCATGCATTTTGTTGTCAAACGAATTAATGTATTCATCAAAAAACACACTTGTCATCCATGCTCTTTTGTTTGCACGATAGTGACAATTCAATAAATATGATACATAACTTAGTAAGATACAATAATTTTGATGTATTCGTTGTACTTTATGTATAATATTTTTTTTATGTGAAATTAATAAATATGATACATAAATTAGTAAGATACAATGATTTTGATATAATCAAAATTAACCTTCATTAAATCTCAAATCATTCTTTAAATTAATAATTATTAGTTTATTAATTAAATAATATCTCTATAAAATAATAAAATTTCATGATCCTACCTATATTAATGTATATTAATTTATAGAGGTTTCACTGACTTCACTCCCAATTTACTATTTGTTGGATGAATCAACTTAAAAAGACACCATCCAATTAGTCTCTTAATTACTATCTCCTAATTGGTGTTGACTTTGATGTTGACAAAATCATACTATTATTTATAAAAAATACACTTTTTATGACAAATCACTTTTTTATACTTTTAGTCACCCATATCTAAAGACGAATTTATTGAAGTGATAAAAATTTTTGTCCTTGATAATCGAATTTGTTGTAGTGATATATATCCACACTTCTAACTTGAATGGTGCTAGCACATGAGTTGTACTCAGGGGCGGATGTACATTGTGTCCAGGTCCGAACCCCCTCGGTAAAAAAATTACACTATATATAAGATCAATTTTTTTGTGTACGTGTATATATTTAAAATGGAACCCCTAAGCGTATAGCTGAATTTCTGCCTCCGCCACGTGTACTTATAATTGAATTTATAGTACTTACATTAGTTAGTAATTTGTTATCATAATCAGTTAGCATTAGTCAAGCTCATAGTTTCAAGCATTCATTACGTAGATAATTTTATTATTAGTATTATAAGATCATCATCAATTTAACATGCATTCTGGAAAATTCATACTATTGTTCCTCATGCAATAACTAAAAGTCATTTGTTCTTCCTTCACATCTTCATATTCCTGCATTTCATCTGGACTAAGATTCATAATTGTATTCCAATAATAGTTATCATTATAACATTCTTGAGGATTTGATTCTTGATATTGACATCCATTTATCGAAAAATCGCGATAATAAGCTTTGAATGGTCCTTGGCTCCAATCTACAACTCCAACCCAATTTGTATCATTCCATATTGTTGCTTCAATGTGCATTTTGTTTGTTGGATAATTCACTCCATAATTAGTATTGTTCTTAAAAACTCTTATTGGAACATCATCAGCATAGAATCTTCAAAGAAGTAAAAGAAAATGTTAAAACAACAAATTATGTATGTTCATAGTTATACTGACGATGTATATAACTAAAAATACTTACACGATATGATATTGATTCCAAAGAATTCGATATGTATGGAAATCCATTGTAGGATCAAACTCAAGGTTGAATTGTTGCTCTCTACTTCCTCCATCATTTGCAAATATATTTGTATTTAATGTATATTTTCCATCTCCTCCAAGAAACTCAAAATCAATCTCATCATGACGTATTCCAGGATCTCCATTAATTGGTAGTGATGTTAACTGTAAACGTTCAATCATCAAATCGATTAATTAAACAGAGACAACTATATTTTTCTATATATATATATATGTTCAAATAGGTTATATATTCATGGTTAAGAATATTCATAAAATGTGTACAACTTTGACAATGAAGCTATAAGCTTGTGTTAGGGTTGAAAAATATTGTCTTATATATACCTTACTAATTGTATCAATATGTTTAAAGCATGTTATTAAGGTTTTCATTTAAATCGATCATTTATTCTATTGAGCAACCCCTGACTGTTGCTTGCTTCTGCGAAATTAGAACCATCCATTTGAGTAAGTACTTGCTAGTTTTATTAACAAAAAGAGAAGATAAATGTATTAATCGTTTACCAGATACATGTATATATATATATATCAAAAAAATGTACGTACGTAGAATGTTGTTATTACTCCTGTACTGTTCTTGTTTGGTATTTTTAAGTCGATGCTAAAATCTCCAGAACCAAAATGTTGATTAGAGATAAATCCAGAACCTGAATTCAACAAAATGAGTTAAAATATATTATATTGTTTTTATTTATATGAATTTGATAGAGCTAGAGATTGATATTTAGTTAAATAATTACAAAACCTGTATATTGGTCCATCATTAGGCAAACTTCTTTTCCCTGGTCAGTAACAATTATATGGTCACCTCCATATTTTTGATAATAATTTTGGTAAAATTGAACCTCATTTGCACTTACACATTGATTAACAAAAAAGAAAATACTAATGAAAACAAGAATAGCTTGAAAGCTAACCATAGTGTACTCAAGCACCAAATTGATAATTTGTTTGGTTGAAAAATGACTCAAATTCAATTTATAGAAAATCTAGGTGGAAGGAATTAAACATCAACACTCTTATAAGTACGTGTATCAATTTATGCGACACATTTTTTCTTTTTAGTCGGACTTAAAAAAGAATATTTCTATATTTGATACTCTTTCTGTCTATTTTGTCATGATTTTCCTTTTTTTAGAGTCAAACTATAAAAATTTTGACTAACATTTTTATAAAATGTATTTTTCATCATATTGATATACAAAAAATTGCAGTTCATAGTCTTTTTTCGTGTAGTTTTTGAATATCTAAATTTTTTTTGTTTAAAATATTGAATTAATGTAATTTAATTTAACTTTGAAAATGAGTCAATTTGACTTTCAAAAAGGACAACATGACCAACAAAAGTTGACTGAGAGAGTAATAATTTAACTTTAATGAGATGTTTTATAGTCATACAAATATTTATGACTTATTTTAAGTCACAAGTTTCAAAAATCTTTTTTATTAAATATCATATCCAGTCAAACTACATCACATTAATTAAGACACGGAAAGAGTTATTGGATTTATGATAGTGGGAAAATGATATTTAGGGGAGTAAAAATGTTTGCATACGAAAATGTCCATATAGGGAAACATGCAATGTGTACACCCCTAAAATACCATATACATATCTTTGCTTCTTTAAAAATGTATCCACATAATATATACATGTAAAAGGTAATTAGACAGATAATTTTAATTTACTTTTTAATACTCAACCATAACCTACCCACTAAGACTCATAGTTGGTTAGATAGTATCTCAATAAAAGCACTTAGCACATTAAGTATTATCACTCTCTTAATTTAGTTTTCCCTAATATGAAAATTAACTTCAAAAGGATATCAACCTAGTCATTATAAATTTATAAATGATAACACTACATAAATCAATCAAAATAACCTCTCTATCTCAACTCTGAGGTAGAAATAATTAGGTCTGCATATACTAGACTCCATTGTATGGGACCAAATGGGGTATGCTATTGTTGCACACAAATAAATCGTTATATCTGGTTGAATTAAGAGTGTAAAATGGAGAGGTTAGATTGGAATTGGGCAAATTTAAATAGGTAGGGTTAAAGTCCGTCCAAAAGTTATTTGAGCTAAAATGAGCTAAAAATGGGTTAGACTATAAAATCATTGCAAAAGGACATCTTGACTTGAACTCTACTATATGAATTATTTTTACATTTTTAGGCATTATTGTTGAAAAGTAATTCAATTAATGAAGGACATAAAAGTAGATCAATTGATTTTGAAGATATTTTCATCGTTCAATATTTAACGTGGAATTCATACCTCTATAATATATTAGTCTTTACAATTGTGCATTGCACGATAATAACATGTCAATTTTATTATACTAAAAGAAAGAATTGTTATATAAAACGCAATTAATGTAATAACATTGATGAAAGACACAAGTATTTTGATATTTTTTTTAAAGCATCAGACGGATAATTACGTTGTAATTACCTAAAGGAAATACACATATTAATCAATAATTTAATTATAGAAAAGTTTATTCATACAAAGATTATAGAAAGGTTTGTTCATCCACATCTTTGTGAACTCATTTTTTTAGGAATTTACCTCAAAAAGAGTGTGGCTAGTGAATAAAGTGTTTGGTCAAAGTAAAAAAAATGTGATCCTTTTTATTAGCCAAGCGATTGAATTAATAATATCCACTTCGCAGAAATATAAAAATCACCATCTCATTTTTTCATTTCTTTGATGTTATCATTTTTTTCCAGAGAAATCGGATTGAGATGCATAATAACCTTTTTTTTTTAAAAACTCGAAAATAACTTCTAAATCAACTAAGTGTCACGACCCAAAAATGGATGTGATGGCACTCGTCGTATCCCACCAAGACAAGTCAGCCTAAAACTCAATCATTTCTATAAAGTGCGGAAATAAAGCAAAGTTCAATAACAATTACTATTACGAAAACAAGTCAACTTAATTCAATCCCTAAAACCTGGTTGTCACGTGCACAAGCCTCTAATGTAAATACTAGAATTGAAATAAATTACGCAAGTCTCAAATGATGTTGTCTTTCAAGTAAAAACAAAATCATAAACAGGAGTAAGGAGGTTCGCTGAGATGACAAACAGCTACCTCTCAGATCTCCATAGAAAGCCTCGGAAACGAAGAGAATGGAAGGTATCACGAAGATCCGGGCTCGTAACCTACAAAAGATTGTAGAAGCAAGGGGTGAGTACCAAACCACACGGTACTCAACAAGCAAACCTCTAAACACAAGCTAAGGGTACAGAATACGAGTACTCCGATCCTTACACCCCATCCTAACCTCCATAACTACAACCTGCATAAAACCAGTCCAACCTAACAATTCACAGTTTACAAAGCATACAGCTCAACAATAGCACTCTAACAGATCATATATTCTCAATAACAACTCAATATTCATCAATAGTTTCACAGAAAGGCACTCACAAGATCAGCAACACACAAGATCAAGTTCATTCATAATAATTGACATTGCATTTCATAAACATACGTAAATAATATATGCCTATCTCTGTACCAGAATGGAAAGAAATTTATCTTCACATGTATGTATTGAATACGCATATATATATACATATAAAAATCCCTAACGTCTTAAACTCAGTAACCCTCTAAAATGATCTATAATAATTTCAATGGCAATCATTGCCAATCATCACATCTTAATAACCAACAATTTTGATAACAATTAATAATAATAACCATAGTGCTAGCACTGTACCAAACCAACATTATTATAATGTAATATGCCAGCAACTATCCTTATTTTTTATATAAAGTAATTAATGTATGCCTACCAAGAATTGAAGATGGCCGAAACGTGTATCTGCAACTCTTTTTCCTCTCTGANAAGTAAAAAAAATGTGATCCTTTTTATTAGCCAAGCGATTGAATTAATAATATCCGCTTCGCAGAAATATAAAAATCACCATCTCATTTTTTCATTTCTTTGATGCTATCATTTTTTTCATGAGAAATCGGATTGAGATGCATAATAACCTTTTTTTAAAAAAAAAAAACTCGAAAAATAACTTCTAAATCAACTAAGGATAATTTCCAAAACACTCAGTGCCTCAGTTTTTGTTTCAAAAATTTTCCAAAAGTTATTGGAAGGCCAGATAAGCTACTATATTGTAGGAACCATGCACTATATGTATCATGTATATATTATAAAACATGTGATTTATATTATTTACTAGCGGCGATTTACTCATGCTAGCACGGGCTCAATCTCTAAGGTGGAAAAAAATATAAATTTAGCATTGGTTTTTTTCATGTACGGGCTCTTCTATATGTTTTTTGTTTTTTTTAGTTTAACAAGATTTTTTATTCAATACTTTCGAAATTTGCTTTTACTCGTCCACTATACTAAAAATATATTATTACCGATCCAATAATTTTGTTGGGCCATATTTCTGGCTAGATTTGTAAAAAGAATATGTTTGGAGCTTCATTATTAAGGCTATTTTTTTATTGGCTACATGAAATTGAGTTTCACATGAAATCGTTATATCTAAATACATGAAGTGAAAACAAATACACAATTGAACATTCATTATTTAGACTAAAAAGTTTATTTGTATGAAAATAATAGAGTTCTCGGTATTTCTTTTACAAACTTTTTTTCAGACAAGCATATAATTGGAATAAATGTTATTGTATTAAAAGAAGACATAAGAAAATACAACAATGGGGCAAAATATATGTGGTATTTCCAAAACTCCACTTGAAAGTTGATTTGCCAATTTTTCATCAACCTCATGCATCCAAAAAAATAAATAAAATGTCTTTAAACCAATATAATTCTACTTTCCAAATTATTATTATTTTGAATAACATAGGCTTTAAATCACATAAAAGATTATAAATAGAGAGATAATTTAAAATATATTTTTCATAAAAAAAATAAATAAAAAATCACAAGATGTCTATAAGAATCAACTTTTAAGATGTATAATTATTTTCTTGATTTAATTACTTCACAAATCCACAGTAGGATTTACTTTCCATTAAGTGGCTTCTAATCACTTGGAAACTAATTGATATTTTTACCATATTTTGGAATTAAATCAGATTTACTTTCCATTAAGAGTCTCATTCCTCTCCTATATAAACTCATATATGTCTTATCATTTTCTCATCCCTCACTTTTCAACTCATAATAAGGATGAATGAAGATGTTGCAATTCAATTGAATCAATGAGTATTCATGTTGTAAGATCTTTAATTCATTGTTTTTCCTTTAATTTTCTCCATTTTTTTTAATTGATTATGTTATTAGATCCATGTACTTTTTAATATCTTACTTTTGTAAGGAAGTAAAAATTGATTTGCATAGGTTATACAACCACTATTATTGTATGGACTCTTAATTTCTACCAACATACTCTTTGTTGTCAAAGATTATGGTATCTAAATGATCTAAGTTTGTTTACAAATGTAACACAATATTAAGTAAAATTGATCATCCTGATTTGCTCTCCATCTCTAGGAAGATTGTGTCCAGGATCTGGTAATCTAAGCCTGGCTTCTTCTGGTCGGCTCGCATTAGCCTGTGCTTTATTACAGGTAGTCATTCCCCCGTTCCTTTAGTCTTTTCAAGAGTACTTTTTTCTTAAGTCGCGGTCATGATTTGCCCCATAGTATAGTGACCGCTTCCATGTTTTTAGTTTTAGAATCTGATTTTATAGAAATTAGGTTGATTTTTGAAGTTAAAAGTGAAACTAAAATTTCTAAATTTTACTCTTTTTTCTTCAAATTTAATTTTTTTTATACTATTTTGAGTATTCTGTCAAAGGTAAGGGTGTGGTAAGATCCATTGGATTAGTTTTGATTTTTTGTGTTCACTTGATGTTGATATCACATACATACATATTTCTTCTGGCTCTATACACTAACTTGTCATAGATTGCATTGGATTTTAGACATTAGGTATTTAATAAAGGACATCATAACTTGGAACCCCTATAAAGAGCCTAATGTTAGATACAATTGAATTATACAATGATGATAGTGTGAATTTGCTGTCACGTTAGCCTACATTAGAAACTTTGGAGTTATTATTATTCTTTGATTTTTTTTTATCATATAGAAATTACTTCTCCAAATTTAAATAGACTGATGTTCTCAGTCCATTTGAATCTGGAAACGAGAAGTCTTTAGAAATAAGAACAAATTTCGAAAGACTCCACATTTCCATGCTTCACATGGCTTGCTAATACTAGTCTTGTTATATTTGAAGAAGTAATTTTAACATGAAAAAAAAACTTCAAAAAATAATAACGATTTCAGAGTTTTTAATGTCAGACTATCTGGATAGTAAGTTCACAATATCTTCATTGTATAACTCTACGGTATCCAACTTTAGGTTCTTTAGAGAGTTCCAAGCTATGAAGAGTCCTTTATCAAATATCCAATGTCTCAAATCCAATGTCATCAATGGTGAGCTAGTGTCAATATATAATCAAAGAAAATAAGTAAGTAATTAGCATCACGTGAACACAAAAGAACATTTTCCACTTTTCTTTCCATAGAAAAACTAACCAAATGGATCTTGCCACATACTTGCCTTGATAGAATGCTCCAAATAAGAAAAAAATTTAGAATTTGAAAAAGGAAGAGTAAATCTTAGAAACTTTAGTATCACTTTTAACTTCATGAGTGGATTTAAGGGGCAGAGCCAACGCATGAGCACTTTATACGTAGTTAAAATTATTTTTTTATGTATATATTAATTGATATTAAACCTTCTTTGACTACTTCTTGTATTTATTTCTTTCATAATTTGAATTCTTAATGAAAATCTTGGTTTTACTATTATTTGATATTTTCTTTAAATTTCAAGCACTACAACAAGTGAATACTATTTTAATATAGTTATATTAACTTATCAAATTCAACTCAATACTATTTCATATTATATTAACTTCTAAAAATTTGAACTAGATTTTATCATTCTAAGTTTATATTATATATTTTTCACTAAAATATTGCATCATTTACATTCTTACTACATAAGGTCTATGTATACCTTATTCTCTCTAGACATCACTTTTACAATTATACTAAGCTATGTTATTATTATTCATTTTATATATGTCAACAAAAGAAATATATTAAAGCCTCTCTATGAAGTTTGATTTTAGACCTTAAATTGATTGAGACGACCTTGATAAAAAAGATACAAGTTTCATTGATGCTCTAACATTGAAAATGCATGCTATTGTTTGTACTGATCTTCCTTTAGTCATTTTCTATAGCCATTGTTGAGTTGAATGCTCTTGTCGAAAACTTATTATCATATATGTATAGTGGTGATCCAAGATTTTCATCAAGAGTTCAAAAAATAAAAGTACAAACGTGTAAATAAGTCAATAAAATACAATTGCAAGGAAGAAGTAGTATATGTTTATAGGTAGAAAAAGTAAGTTCCATTATAGGAGATCTTTTAGCACGTTTGAATTTTTTTGGATTTAAATCTACTTTTTAGCACGTTATTTCTTTTAAAAAAAAAAATAAGGTGAAAGATTGATCCCGAAACTAAATGAAGAGAAGCTAAAAATAAAATAAAATGTTCACAATTGAGGTTGAACACCGGAACGCTAGGATCAAGTTAAAAAGAGATCTACCACTATGCTACAACTTAGTTCATGTTCTTGAGGGGATTCAAAATTAATATATCTACAAAAATATAGAAAATTTACCTTATATATACGATGTAAATTTTACTGAGGGAGTTCGGGTGAACCCCTGAAACCCACGTGGGTCAACCCCTGTATATGCAGGTCAAATTCTATTACTTATTCATATATATAATTTTGAACACTCTTTAAACAAGCATATTTATTAGGGGTGTTAAATGAACAGATTGAGTTGAAATTGAAGATATTAGAATGAGTTAGAATCGAAATTGTATTGGGTCTTCACGCGCCGAAGTTTACTTTGAGCTCAAATGGGCTAAAAATCGGATTGGGTCATGACCCACCCAATTTGACTCGCTTAATCTCAATAATTTTACATAGTATTATTTAACTTTTATAACCACAATTTGAATTTCAACTCAAAAAAATTTTAAAAAAGAAGTTAGAAACGGATAGATAAATCTTAAAAAATGTATAAAATAGATAGTAGTTCATACCTTCAATATAGGAACATACATTACATCAATGCAAATACTGATTTTTAAAACGGGTTGGAATTGGAGATTAAATTGAGCTCAATTGAGGATTTTCTTAAAATGGGTTAAGACTTGAATGATTTGAGATTAAACCCAATTCAAATTATCTTAAACCAACCCTTAAAATCCCGAACGGGTTGAGTGGGTTATCTATAATTGGACTCATTTTTAACACCTCTAAGTATATCCTTCGACGCGACGATAAGAGTGTTTAAATTTTCCCTAGAGGTTCCAAATTTGAATCCGAGTGAATCTTGCATTATAATTTTATTTCATTTTTTTAGTTTTTGAAACTCATAAGCATACATACACTTTAGGAAAGTACAAATATCAAAATCCTACAATTACTTTGAGAGCTAATTATAATTATCGCTCAGAATATTCTTGATAAAATAAATTGAAATTGTTAGTTAATTTTAATTTTGAAAATTTGTCAAGTTCATTAATATTACGATTTAAACTAATATAAATTTAGTTATATAACTATATATAATCTTTTAAAATATTTTTTATATAGACGTTAATTGTATTTTACCAAATACATAATATACTTTGAAGGATAAAATTATCGGTTAACATTTTGCATAAAAAATCATGCTTTAAATTAAAAAATAACTTTAAATCTGAGCATAAATTAATAAATCAGTATTTATTTTCTTTGATTATCTGACCTATGTTTATAAGAAAAACTACAGAATATAATCAATTTATATTTAATGTGTATAGCTACAGTTTATTTATTTTAAGCTATATGGATATACTTATATATTAATTAGCAAACTTAATTAAACATGAATTGTCAGCTTTTTAAAAAAAATTATATGTATTTAAATTATTATTAAATAGGAAAGATATCACTACCCACCTAATAAATATCATATGCACGTTTTATGGTGCTATGTTCCCCTGCTTACCTTATTCAATATTTTTCTCTATATGCATCAATGTCACTTTTTATTATTGTTTCTCTCAATTTTCTTCTAATTCAAGATCCTCTGCATGATTGTAGGAACGATTTGTTGTATTTTTTTTCTCGTTTATATGAAATTTATATTTGTATACATCTATATGCTTACTCGATTTTCATAGGGTTTTGTTTGAAGAAGTTATTTTCAGTAGCATTCAAATATACAATTTAATTATGTTAAAATTCACGTTGATATAGATGAGATAATACATGAATACATTTTCTTCTCTTGATTACACACATATAATTGTATTTGAATGTTGAACACAGTGAAATACATATACATTTGAATATATACTTGTTTTTTTTTTTTTTTTATGGAGTGTTCAATTGGAAATACAAGTGCATTTGGATACATAGATACGTTACATAGATTTGAATGTTTACGTATACATCACATCTACTTTTTTATATAGTGAAGTACATATACATTTGGATAATCATATTGTAATATAGTTCATTGTCATTTTTTTCTAGATTGTCCAATTGTATTGATATATTAACACAATTGTATTGAGCACTCTTAGGGATACAATTATGCTTATCACGGAGTTCGCGCATTTGAAATCGAAACAAACAAGATTCATTCACAATTACAATAAATAAGTTTAACTAAAGAAATTTATGTGAAATACTTTTACGCTTAAACAAGTACAATTGCGACAATGAAAATTTATGTACGATGTATCAAATTTAATAAAAACTAATTGGAATTTAAGAGTATATGCATTGATTAGGTAATCAAATACATGAATACATTTTCTTCTCTTGATTATACACATATAATCGTATTTGAATGTTGAACACAATGAAGTACATATACATTTGAATACTTTTTATTTTTTTCATGGATTGTCCAATTGGAAATACAAGTGCATTTGGATACATAAATACATTACATAGATTTGAATGTATACGTATACATCACATCTATTTTTTATAGAGTGAAATACATATAGATTTGGATAATCATATTGTAGTATAGTTCATTGTCATTTTTTTTAGATTGTCCAATTGTATTGATATATCAACACAATTGTATTGAACAATCTTAGGGATACAGTTATGCTTGACATGAAGTTCGTGTATTTGAAATTGAAACAAACAAGATTCATTCACAATTATAATAAATCAATTTAATTAAGAAATTTATGTGAAATACGTTTACGCTTGAACAAGAGCAATAGCGACAATGACAATTTGTGTACGATGTACCCAATTTTTAAAAACTAATTGGAATTCAAGAGTATACACATTGACTATGTAATCATTAGTTGTTAATGCAATAATGAGAAGTTGAGAATTTCAGGAAATAATTAAAGAGATTCAATTATAGTACCATAAATTACCTTATTTAATGCACTATAATTCACATTGTACCACTTTATAATTAAATTAAAATACAAAAGATACACAAATACAACTAGATATTCATATAAAATGTAGTCATTTTTAGTAAATAACATACTTATAACTATTGAACTTCAATAACCCTATAAATGTAGTCATTTATGTAAGTTGCTCATGTTGGAATATATCTAGGTCACTCCGTCACTGAATTATTATTTCACTTTGTTAGTACTCCCTATACTTTTCTTTAATAAAACCAACACAACTAAAAAAAATGCTAGGTTAAACAAGATGAAAATGAACACAGTATTTAATAAACTTTAATATTTTAAATATCTTTTTTATTCTCCTTTTTTAATCTTTGTAGAAATAATTGGACGAAAATTTGATCAAAGATTTAAATGTTTTTTTTTTAAATTTCTTTTAGATAGATCGAAAACTCTTTAATTTTCTATTATTATTAATATTATTATTCGAAAGAGAAAATGGAGAAGAAATTACAGTGAGAAATCAAATTTCATTAACACAATTCAGTAGTTAACAACTGAGCTACTAAAATTCTTCTTTATTCACTTAAATGAGCTCATTGATAAATCATAAATGTGCCCTTTATGTTGATCTCATTTTTCATTTATGCCCTCCAACTTTGGATGTGCATAAATAAACGCTTAAATTTGTATAAATTTGATCAAGTAGACACATGAAACCTACGTGACATAATACATGTAGGACACTATATATGACGCAAATTGTCATGTAGGATGCCACATAAGATGTGTGTCTATTTGTTAAACTTTATACAAGTTTAAGTGCTTACTTATGCATACCAAAGTTGATGGACATAAATGTGAACTGAAATCAAGTTAAAAGATATATATTTACATATCATGCCAATATTTATTACTAGCTTTTTAAACATGAACCTATTTTTTTTCTTCTAAATTTAAAAAATACAACAAATCATGAATGTCCTACTATATTCACATAAGTTAGTAAAATTAAACTTGTTATATCTTCTGTCTCATTTTATGTTACACCGTTTAACTTAACACAATGTTTAAGAAAGAAATAAAATTTTTTGAAACTTGAAATTTAAAAGAATCTCAGATATTTGTATAGTCGTAAATCAAATCATTTCAGTAGGATAAAAGGGGAGTTTTAAAATAAAATTGTTTCTAATTATAATAAGATCACATTCTTCTGAGATAAACGAAAAAGAAAAAGTTGCCACGTAAAATGTGACAATAAAAATATTTTTTTAATTAACCCATACTAGTGTGCTGAAAAAAAATAAAAGTAAGTGTCAAAACATTTCAGGAGAAATGAAGCAAAGAAAGAGTCAAATTAGACTTCAATCTCTCTCTCTTGTTCTCTTTCTCTCTCTACACCTGCTTGTCTCCCNAGATATTTGTATAATCGTAAATCAAATCATTTCAGTAGGATAAAAGGGGAGTTGTAAAATAAAATTGTTTCTAATTATAAAAAAATCACATTCTTTTGAGATAAACGAAAAAGAAAAAGTTGCCACGTAAAATGCAACAATAAAAATATTTTTTTAATTAACCCATACTAGTGTGCTGAAAAAAAATAAAAATAAGTGTCAAAACATTTCAGGAGAAATGAAGCAAAGAAAGAGTCAAATTAGACTTCAATCTCTCTCTCTTGTTCTCTTTCTCTCTCTACACCTGCTTGTCTCCCTCCATTGATGATGATGATGATGATGATGTTCTTCTTCTGCAGAAACTGTTAAAATTTCACACAAAAGGTACAATTTTTTGGAACTTTTTTTAATTTATTATTTATTTTTCTGTAAATTAGTTTTCAAATGAATAAAATATTGTTATTACTTTGACGTATCGTGGGTAATGTATACAGACATTCATCGTTTAATATTCTGCAATGTTTCCTTCTGATTCGATCTCTGTATATTTGTTGTTTTTACAGTTTTTAAATGGCTTTTATTAATTCATAATTATTTTTTTCAATTTGGTTATTCTCCAAATTATATGCATGTGGTTTGTGTATATAATAATGTAATGTATGTATAAGTCTCACTCACCTGCATGTATAGGTTATTAATGGAGATCTGGGTATGATTTAGATTATTTTTTTGGGGTTTGTGCAGTATTTTTTGGCGAATTTTACAATTGGTACAAATTTTGTCCAGCTATGTGAAAAATGGGGGTTTTCCTGCTTGTAAATTGTTTAAGTTTAACCTAGGAGAGCAACAGAGGAGCTGAATTTGGCAGCATTGGGGGAAATTTTTCGGCCACGGTAAATACCCCCTCTTATTGAAGATTAAGTTTGTGAAGTGGGTTTGGTCTAAAATGGAATTTTTTGTCAAAGTGAAGCATATCAGGGAGCAAATTTATCCACATTGTCCCTTTCTTCAATGATTTTTCCCTTTGATTTATGCTTGTGGTTTCATTGATCAAGCAAACCTGAATGCTATACTAATGTAAGGTAGTTACATTCTGTAGGAAGCAAGAAGAGTTTCAAAGTGGAGCGTTGTTGCCAATGTCAAAATCTGCTTCCCCTGAATTGAGGGTCGGGAAGGTTTCATTCTCTTCTCAGAAGAACAGGTCGGTTACCCCCTTTCATGTGCATGTAAGATATGTAAATGTGCTACTTGGGTTGGTTTAAAATGTGTACCAACACATTAACTAATCAGAGAATTTGTTCCAGAACAATTCTTTTATATTTTTGCTTGAAGTTAAGTAGAGAAGTTTACTTCCTGGTGGCTGAGCTTTGCTGATTCATCTATCTTTTATTTTTTCCATACACAGAACACTTGGAGGACCAGGGTTTATTGGGCATATACAATCACTTATTTGTTACCTTTTATTAATTGTCTTAAGACAGAAATCATTTCCACATTGCTTGCTTTAACTTTATCCCTTACATTTTTCATCAATTTATGAGGCATACTATGATTTATATTGACAATAAAAGATGTTATTTTTACTTCCAGTGAGGCCAATGGAACTGCTGAAATGGATGATCAAGAAAAGACAATGTCAACAGTTGCTCAACTTATTGAGCAGCTGCATGCAAATAAATCTTCCCCACATGAAAAAGAACTTACTACAGCACGCTTGCTCGGCATAGCCAAAGCAAGAAAGGAAGCACGAGGTCTTATTTGTTCACATGGCCAAGCAATGCCATTATTCATATTCATTCTCAGAAATGGCACTCCTTTGGCAAAAGTAAATGTTGCTGCAACCTTATCTATATTATGTAAAGATGAAGACTTAAGGTTGAAGGTTCTTCTAGGTGGATGTATTCCACCTCTACTTTCAGTTTTGAAGTCGGATTCCACAGAAGCAAGGAAGGCAGCTGCAGAAGCAATTTTTCAAGTGTCATCTAGTGGCCTTTCAGATGATCCTATTGGCACTAAAATATTTGTTACTGAGGGTGTAGTACCAACTTTGTGGGAGCAACTTAACCCAAAGCAGAAGCAGGATAAAACAGTAGAAGGATTTGTGACTGGGGCCTTGAGAAATCTCTGTGGTGATAAAGATGGATATTGGAAGGCAACACTTGAGGGTGGTGGAGTTGACATTATTTTAGGACTTCTTTCTTCTGATAATGCTGCAGCTCAATCAAATGCAGCTTCGCTGTTGGCCCAAGTAATGTTGGCACTCAGTGACAGCATTCCCAAAATAATTGATTCTGGAGCAATCAAAGCTCTTCTAGGCCTCTTACATCAGAAAAATGATGTGTGTGTTCGTGCCAGTGCAGCTGAGGCTCTAGAGGTTCTTTCTCTCAAATCAACCAAAGCAAAGAAAGCTGTTGCTGACTCACAAGGTGTGCCAATTCTCATAGGGGCTGTCGTAGCTCCATCCAAAGAATGTATGCAAGGCGAAGGAGGAGAGCTTCTGCAGTGGCATGCGATACAAGCTTTATCCAATATATGCGGTGGAATGTGTGCCCTCGTGCTGTATCTTGGTGAACTTTCTCAGTCCCCAAGATTAACTGCTCCTGTTGCTGATATAATTGGAGCACTTGCTTATGCTCTTATGATCTTTGAGCTCAATGCAGAAGAATGTTTTGACGCAACAAAGGTTGAGAATATTCTAATAATGCTTCTAAAGCCGCGGGATAATAAGTTGGTCCGGGAACGTCTCCTTGAGGCAATGGCAAGTCTTTATGGCAATACTCATCTGTCAAATCTCGTCCACCAATCAGAATCTAAGAAGGTTCTTACGGGCCTTATAACAATGGCCAGTGGTGATGCGCAAGAGTATCTGATACTCTCTTTAATACAGTTATGTTGTGATGGAGTGAGTATCTGGGATGCAATTGGAAAGAGAGAAGGAATTCAGTTACTGATATCACTGCTGGGGTTATCCAGTGAACAACATCAAGAGTATGCTGTTGAGATGTTTGCAATCCTAACTGACCAAGTTGATGACAGCAAGTGGGCAATCACTGCTGCTGGTGGGATTCCGCCACTTGTTCAGTTACTAGAAACGGGGTCTCAGAAGGCTAAGGAAGATGCAGCACATGTTATGTATAACCTGTGCTGCCATAGTGAAGACATTCGTGCCTGTGTTGAAAGTGCTGGAGCTATACACTCGTTCTTGTGGCTTCTAAAAAATGGTGGACCAAAGGGACAAGAAGCATCAGCTAGATCCCTAACAAAACTAATCACTACTGCTGACTCGGCTACTATAAATCAATTGCTACTGTTGCTGAAGGGAGATTCACCAAGCTCAAAGGCCCATGTAATTAAGGTGTTAGGTCATGTGCTTACCATGGCATCTCAGAGTGACCTTGTACATAAAGGGGCTGCTGCTAACGAAGGGCTAAAATCACTTGTCCTAGCTCTGAATTCCTCAAATGAAAAGACTCAAGAATATGCTGCCTCTGTCTTGGCAGACCTATTCAGCAGTCGGCATGATATTTGTGACAGTCTCACAGTGGATGAAGTGGTTAATCCTTTCAAGAAGCTTTTGACTAGCAAAACTCCAGTTGTTGCAACACAGTCAGCTCGAGCCTTGGGTGCTTTGTCCCGTCCAACAAAAGAAAAATCTACAAATAAGATGCTTTATATTGCTGAAGGAGATGTAAGACCACTGATTAAGTTGGCTAAAACTGCAACTATTGATTCTGCAGAGACTGCAATGGCTGCTTTAGCCAATCTGTTGTCTGATCCAGAGATAGCTGCGGAAGCACTGGCTGAAGATGTTGTTTCAGCTTTTACCCGAGTTCTAGGAGAAGGGTCATTAGAAGGTAAGAAAAATGCATCACGTGGCTTTCATCAAGTATTGAGGCATTTTCCAGTGGGAGATGTACTGACGGGAACTGCTCAGTGTCGATTTGCTGTTCTCGCTATTGCAGAATCCTTAAAAGCAATGAGTGCAGATGGAACTGATGCTGCAGACGCCTTAGATGTTATTGCACTTCTTGCTAGGGCAAAGCAAGGCACACATTCGACATACAACCCCTGGTCTACCCTTGTTGAAGTTCCATCTAGTTTAGAGCCTCTTATACATTGCCTATGTGAGGGATCTCCAGTGGTACAAGATAAAGCAATAGAAATTCTATCCAGGCTCTGTGGAGATCAACCAGTTGTGCTAGGTGACCTGTTAGTGTCAAGATCCAGGTCAATAGGTGCATTGGCTGATAGAATAATGAACTCTAGCAGCCTAGAAGTAAGTGTTGGTGGGACAGCATTGGTTATTTGTGCTGCCAAGGAACACAAAGTTCAGTCAATGGATGCACTTTATGCATCTGGGTACTTGAAACCTCTTATATATGCATTAGTTGATATGATGAAGAAGAACTCTAACTGTTCTTCTCTAGAAATTGAAGTCAGAACCCCTAGGGGTTTCACAGAAAGAACTCCATTTGGGGTAGGAAATGAGTTTGAGGTTCCAGATCCAGCAATGGTCTTGGGTGGTACTGTTGCCCTTTGGCTGCTATCAATAATTTCATCATTTCATATAAATAGCAAGTCCACTGTTCAGGAAGCGGGGGGACTTGAGGCTCTTGCTGACAAGCTTGCAAGACACACTTACAATCTACAGGTAGACATTGTATAATTCTCACTTTGTCTTTGTGCTGCAGGCCTCTTCTTTAAGAACCAAATTTGATTTCAACTTGGAACCATATAAGTGTTGATTGGCTAATTTTATTCAGTACTTTTGGTTTTTGGACCTTGGTTCAGGTTATTATTCTTTGTGCGGTTTAATTATGTTGTTGATTGCGCAACTGATGGCCGCTATTGTAAAACTATTTAAAACTGTTGAATGTTTCATTTACCTGACTTAACCAACTATGTAGCATCTACATCGAGAATCTGAGTATTGTATACGTCATTAGTCTGATCCTTTGTAGGAACTACCCATAATAACGAATTCGCAAGGCTGTGAGGTATCATCTGTATCAATTACATACTTCTGGATTAGGGCCAACATTTTTGTCTCACTTCATGTTTTTGGATCATGATAAAAACTAATGCATTTGAAGTGTCATGTCTCATCTTCTGTTATACTGATTTCTCTTTGTCTTGCCATGTGCTAGCTCTTGATAGAAACCACTGGAGTTGCTAAATGGAATTTTTTCCGAGTACCTGAATATGCAAGTTTACCCTCTCAACTTTGGCAACAAGATGAAATTAATGAAAAAATAATTAACAAATTAAAGAAAAGGTTGATAAGCAAGTAACTGATTCATTGTCACCTTTGTTGAGTCCAATCATCAGAAGTGAGGAAGGTTCACATGCTCTTTTTGAAGTTTTTATCTGGTCAAGTGAACTGAAGAAAAATTTGTTATGGCAGGCAGAGTTTGAAGATGCAGAGGGCATGTGGATCAGTGCTTTGCTTTTGGCTATTTTATTCCAAGATGCCAATATAGTATCCTCTCCAACATCCATGCGTTTTATTCCCTTGCTTGCACATCTTCTGAAATCTGATGAAATGATTGATCGATTTTTTGCTGCTCAGGCAATAGCTAGTCTTGTTCGTCAGAGGGACAAGGGAATAAATCTTACTATTGCGAATTCAGGTGCAATTGCTGGTTTAGTGAGCTTGATTGGTCACATTGAAATCGATATGCCGAATCTTGTTTCTCTCTCTGAAGAATTTTTATTGGTAAGAAACCCTGATCAGGTTGCCCTGGAATATCTTTTTGAAATTGATGATGTGAGAGTTGGTTCAACTGCGCGCAAGACTATCCCTCTACTGGTAGATCTGTTAAAACCACTGCCTGATAGACCAGGTGCACCTCCATTGGCTGTGTGTCTCTTGATACAAATTGCAGATGGTAACGATGCAAACAAATTAATCATGGCTGAAGCTGGGGCGCTGGAGGCTCTAACGAAGTACCTATCTTTGAGTCCTCAAGACTTGACTGAGGCAACTATTTCTGAGCTACTGAGAATACTCTTCAGCAATTCCGATCTTCTCCAGGATGAAGCAGCAGTTAGTTGCACGATACAACTGATTGCTGTTCTTCATTTGGGGTCAAGAAATGCAAGGCTGAGTGCTGCTAGGGCTTTAAATGAACTTTTTGATGCTGAGAACATCCGAGATTCTGAAACATCAATTCAAGCCATACAGCCATTAGTTGACATGCTTGACGCTGCATTAGAAAGTGAAAAGAAAGTTGCTCTTAGCGCCTTGGTTAAGTTGACATCGGAAAGTGATTCAAAAGCATCACTGATGGCTGATCTAGAAAGGAATCCCCTTAAGAGTCTACATAAGATTCTTTCTTCAGCTTCTCCATTGGAACTGAAAAGTGATGCTGCCGAGCTATGCTTTGTACTTTTTGGTGATCCAAAAATCAGAGCATTGCCGATTGCTTCTGAATTTGTAGATCCCCTAGTAATGCTAATGCAATCTGAAGCAGAACGGGCTGTGGAATCAGCAGTTTGTGCTTTTGAGAGCTTGTTGGATGATGAGCAGCTGGTGGAGCTTGCATCAGCTTATGATCTTGTTGATCTTCTGGTTCATCTGATTTGTAGCTCAAACCACCGGCTCAGCGACGCGAGTATTTGTGCACTTATTAAGTTGGGTAAAGACCGAACTCCCCGCAAGATGGATATGGTCAAAGCAGGCATAATAGAAAATTGCCTTGAGCTGCTCCCAACTGCATCCAGTTCCCTGTGCTCCACTATTGCAGAACTCTTCCGCATATTGACAAATAGTAGTGCTATTTCGAAAAGCACATCTGCTGCAAAAATTGTAGAACCTCTCTTTATGGTTTTACTACGGTCAGATATTGGACTGTGGGGACAGCACAGTGCTTTGCAGACTCTTGTAAATATTCTAGAGAAGCCACAAAGTCTTTCAACTCTGAATCTTTCTCCTAGCCAGGTAATTGAGCCTCTGATTTCCTTTCTTGAATCTCCATCTCAAGATATCCAGCAACTTGGAACCGAATTGTTATCTCACCTCCTTGCACAAGAGCATTTTAAGCAGGATATAACTACAAAAAATGCTGTAGTGCCTCTTGTGCAGCTAGCAGGCATTGGTATTTTGAACTTGCAACAGACAGCAATTAAAGCTTTGGAAAATATCTCATTAAGCTGGCCAAAAGCAGTTGCTGATGCTGGCGGTATTTTTGAGCTTGCAAAGGTTATTGTTCAAGACGACCCTGTACCGCCTGCATTGTGGGAGTCAGCAGCTATGGTTCTCTGCAATGTCCTATGCTCTAACTCTGATTACTACTTCAAAGTTCCCCTGGTGGTTCTTGTAAAGATGCTGCATTCAACAGTCGAGACCACCATTACTCTTGCACTAGATGCACTTATAGTTCATGAAAAGGCCGATATTTCATGTGCGGAACTGATGGCTGAAGCAGGCGCAGTTGATGCCCTTCTGGATCTGCTAAGATCTCACCAGTGTGAAGAAGCATCGGGAAGATTACTTGAAGCCCTTTTCAACAATGTCAGGGTACGACAGCTGAAGGTATCTAAGTACGCAATTGCTCCTCTGGCACAATATTTGTTGGATCCACAGTCTAGATCGCAATCTGGTAGGCTTCTTGCAGCTCTTGCTCTTGGTGATCTCTCCCAGCATGAAGGACTAGCTAGATCGAGTGATTCTGTCTCAGCCTGTCGAGCTCTGATAAGCTTACTTGAAGATGAACCAACAGAAGAAATGCAAATGGTGGCAATTTGTGCATTGCAAAATTTTGTAATGAGCAGTAGAACAAACAGGAGAGCAGTTGCAGACGCAGGTGGAATTTTAATGGTTCAAGAACTGCTTATAGCCCCTAATTCAGAAATTGTAGTACAAGCATCTCTGCTCGTAAGGTTTTTATTCTCAAATCACACGCTTCAAGAATATGTATCAAACGAGCTTATCAGATCTTTGACAGGTAACTTGCTTGTTAAGTACCCCCCCCCTCTCCAATTTATGTTCATGTTTTTACTCGTCACAAATTTAAAGAGAAAGCAAGACTTTTGAAACTTGTGATCTAAAACGAGTCTTAGACATTTGTGTGGCTATAATCATCTCATTAAGGGTAAAAGATTTTTGAAGTTAAATTGTATGTAAGACTAGCCTTAGACATTTGTATGGCTATAAATCACCTAAATAAATGAGAATTTTGAAGTTCATTTTTTTCTAAAGGTGACATTCTTTTTGGAACCAACTAAATAGGAAAGTGTGCCACATAAATTGGGACAAAGGGAGTACTTTTTTTTATTCTTAATTTTTGGAAGTCCGATGACGATGAAGCACCTACATCTGGTGAAGAGCTTTTATGGAAATATACATGAACCATCCAAAGCCTACACGAAAATAATGTTACATGCAATCTGCTAAAAACCCAGAAAAGGAGTCTTCAGATGTAAATCTCTGTTCCAATATTTTACCCTTAGAAAGTTTATGCTGCAATTATTTTTCTTTTTACATTTTGATTTTTATGTCCCCACAAGTTGAAGTAGGGTAAAGTCTTGAAACAATAAATTGAAAGCTATAGCTTTCCAGTCATTTTAGAAGCTATCACTTAATTGAAAGCTACAGATTCAGAGCCATTTTCAGAAACTAGATCTGTAAGCTAAAGATAGTGCTTCAAAGAATTGGACAGCTGACAAAAGGAAAAACATAAGTGCACTAGATTGGTAGACATAAGACCTAATGCCATTAAATAAAACAAACCTACTTATAAAAAATAAAAATAAAACAACCATATTAAGTAACAAGATGTCAAACCGTTACCCGATGCATATTCTTTCCTTGTCTAATTTTGCTTGTAGCGCTCCAATGCAGCTATTAAATTTTTCTGATCTATGAATTTTGAAACTCAAATTTTCCATGATCTAATGTCTTAAGCTAACCAAATCCTAAATCTTTGTTGCATGCCTTTTGTTCTCATCTCTTTTTTGTTCCTTCTTCATGTCATGACTGTAGTACAAGTATTTCCTTTTCCTCTTATTTGCTAAAAACACTTTAAAATTCCTTGAAATGCAGCTGCACTTGATAAGGAATTGTGGAACAAGGCAACTGCTAGTGAGGAGATTCTGCAGACCATTCATGTTATATTTTCTAATTTTCCCAAGCTCCATGTTACTGATGCTGCTACACTTTGTATCCCTCATCTGGTGGCAGCATTGAAGTCTGGTAGTGAGGCTGCACAGGATTCAGTATTGACTACACTATGCTTACTCAAGCAATCATGGTCAACCATGCCAATGGATGTGTCAAACTCACAAGCAATGGTTGCAGCTGAAGCCATTCCAGTATTGCAGATGCTAATGAAGACTTGCCCACCAAGTTTCCATGATAGAGCAGACAGTCTGTTGCATTGCTTACCAGGTTGTTTGACAGTCACAATCAAGCGTGCAAACAATTTAAAGCAGGTGATGGGAGGAACTAATGCTTTTTGTCAATTGACTATTGGAAATGGTCCATCACGGCAAACAAAGGTAATGAGCCATCACTTTATAATTGTTGATGAAGCACAAAGGCTTTTGTTATTCTAAAATCTGTTTTTACTTTTGAAATCATTCACTTATCATGAGAATGACAATTTTGTACAATCACAGCCTACATTAACTATACTAGGGGTATATCCGTTAAGTACCATCACAGCTACTCTGAGTATAGTAGGGTATGTGTATTGCACTGTCCCGACCCAAACTAGGGGCAGTGACCAGCACCCGACGGGCCTGGCACTTGTAGAGCAAATCCTGTTCAACTTGTTATAAAGCATGAACATCCCGTACAAAGGTTCAAAGCTATCACATAGTTGAATTAAGTCTCGTGAGATGTAGCTCAAATACAATATCAAGTATATATAAGCATATCCACAGTGAGTCAATGGAGACCCTACAGAATACATTACATATATGTAGGAATGGGACATGTCCCGACATGTGAATTACAGCTACATACCCACTGTAATCGCACAAGTGGCGTTTGGGGATGGTAGGATGTGTGCAGGCCTTACCTTTACCTTTGTGGGTGGGGAGGTTGTTTTTGATAGACTCCCGACTTAAACAAAGTGTAATCAGAGTAGAATTGGAAGGAAAATAATGGGGAGCAAAATAGCAAGATACACAGAGCAAATGAAGCTTGAAAGATGGTGTTGTTTCCTCTTTTTAGGTCTTGATGTTTCATGTCTATATATAGGTGGGATGTGGGGGTTGAAGGGCTTTATTTAATTGGTAGAGTAGTGACAGTTTAAGGGTCCTCTAGAATTGCTTAAATTCCAAGTGATCCTAGACTTACATATTCTAAAAGTCAATGAAGTCGCTGGTGGTTGGAACATTTGTATCTGGAATATACTATATTAAAGAATATAATTACCCCATCCAAATATTATAATTCCCTAGTTTTTTTTTTCCATTAAAAAAATATCAAATTGTGAATCCTTTACAAATGTAATCCTTGTACCATAATCTCTCCACTATTTCTTTTTAAAAAATGTAGAGCATCGAAGATCAACTTCCTATTGTAAATATAATCTCAAAATTAGGAAAAGAAATATAAAATGATTTTTCGTGTGAGGAAGAAATAGAATGTTGTCTCACATTACTTAGATTCTCAACTCTGGGTGTTGAGACATTACTTTGAAGGTATTTAAGGCATGCGATAGGGGTGCTACATGCACATTGCTTGTGTGGTTGAATGTTTAATTACATGATGTCTTGTATAACTCTTTGCATAAGACAGTGATGAGTTCCATGGATCTCTATAGATAATCACTATGTTGCTAGTACTCTTTAAAAATATTGTCAGGTGCGTATTGAATCCTCCAAAAGTAGTATATTTTTTAAGGATCCAACATGGGTGCGTCGGCATATTTGAAAAGTCCGAGAAACACAGGATAATCATATTAAGCTCATGCAACAATTATAAGATCTAGTCATGCTAAGAACATTTTTTGTGATATTTTTGGGTGGTTTCCTTTCTTTCCTTTTTTATTCTGAAATTTTATTCGACTTGCAGTTTACTTGATTATACTTCATAGGAACTTCCAAGAGAGGAATATTTAGGTTTAGGAATGTGTTAAAGAACCTTATATATATAACAGCTTCTTGTTTTGGTGATCTGCATTTCATATTAACAATCCATGGTTCATGATTAGGTTGTGAGTCATAGTACATCACCAGAATGGAAAGAAGGCTTCACATGGGCTTTTGATGTACCACCCAAGGGACAAAAGTTACATATCTTGTGCAAAAGCAAAAACACATTTGGGAAGGTAAATAGCTTTATATTCTGAATGTCTGGTGTGAAGTTTATATTCATTGACCAATAAACTTTCAGTTAGAACACCCTTCGGGGTGTCCTAGTGGTTTGGCCATGGGACTTCCATGTTGGAGGTCTCAAGTTCGAAACCCCTTGCGAGTCAGGTCACTCTTACTTAATATCAGTCTCAGCATTTCTGATGTGTATACTTTTGTTTCAGACCACTATCGGGAGGGTAACAATCCAAATCGATAAAGTTGTTAGTGAAGGCATGTACAGTGGCCTTTTCAGCCTCAGCCAGGACAACAACAAGGATGGCTCATCACGGACTTTAGAGATTGAGATTAGCTGGTCCAGTAGAACTCATAGCGATAGTGAGTGAAGAGAAGCAAGACAGAAATAATGCAGACTTGAGGACCCAAAGTCGGAGCTGAACCTGGTAAAGAACAATCTCTTCATACTCCAGCCTAATGCAAGAGCTGTTGGGGTAAAGTCCAAGTTTTTTCATATCTAAAGCTCTGCTACCTGTGTTGTAACTGTAAAAAATAGTAAAGATATTTGCAAGTACAGAAAAGTTGAGAGAGGTTCCCATGGTACAAGGTAAGTCTTACACCTAGCTTTTAAGCACCAAATTGTACAGTTTCTGCAGTTCTTAGAAATATCAATATCAAATAGAGTCATGATGAGAAAAACGGATCCTGTTTATTTCAAATCCCAGTGGTGTATTTGTAATTCCAAGTAGCAACAAATGCCAAAGGTGATTGTTGTGCAGAAGGCCTGGCACATTAAAGTTTATTAGTTTTGCTTCATTCTTTTCGAATTTACTTACTTACTCTGTCCAACTAGATTTTCAGCTCGACGAGTGAAGTGGGATTAGTTTGATCAACATGACAAAATTACTAATTTGCAGCAACTACTAGTGCAGATCTTGCTCGTTCAACAGCTATTTTGGCAGTTGAACACAAAATATGTGCATTTGAATCAACAGCTTTGGGGGTATGTCCTGTCAGTTACCATCTTAACATAATTGGTTTTGAGAGTCATAGAAGAGGGAAAAGGAAGTTGCAACAAATTAAACCACTTGTCAATTAATCTCTCAGTCGACAATGGTAGAGATGAAATTATATACTCTCCATTTCAATTTATTTGTCTTTGTTATTGAGCATGAAGTTTAATTAGAAAGTAAGATAGACTTTCGAATTTTGTCAGTCTTACATTAAAAAATGCCAATAGTACCAATATATACCATTCAACCATTTAGTATATAAAAAATGCTTGAGGTATATGTATAAGATATATATATATATTATATTGTAAATTAGATGGTCCAAAGGTATCGAACTGTAATGTATTCTTAAAGATATGTATAACGTACCAAAATATCTCCTAATCTTGGGTCTTAAATATGTTAGGTGGAATCTTGGAGTTATTGACAAAATTTGAAAAAAAGTAAAGCAAATAAATTGAAATAGAGAAAGTAATGATTATTAGTTGGATATTGAAAGATTACAACATTTTCCAATCATTGTATTTTAGTAGTAGTGAGCTTTCCAGTTGATTTGCCCAATTGAGTAAAGGGTCGATATCTGCAAATAGACGTTCGCTAGCCTTTTTCTTTCATGCCCCAACCTTATACAAGATGTTGCTCACTTTCTCTCAATCATTAATGGCTTATGTACGAGTTAGCATTTCTACGTGCTCCTGACGTTAAATGGACGGGTTGAGTTAAAATTAAAGATACTAAAGTTGGTTGAAATAGATATTAGATTGGGTCTTGACCTGTTCAAGTTTACTTTAGGCTCAAATGAGTTTTAAAACGTACCGAGTCTTGACCCACTTAATCTCAATAATTTTAATACATTATTTTCTAAATTTTATAACCACAATTTGAATTTCAACTCAAGAAAATTTAAAAAGAAAGAAAATACAAAATAAATAAATAAATCCTAAAAGATATAAAATCGATAAGTAATTCATACCTTCAATATAGGAATGTACATTACATTAATGCAAATAAAAAGTTTTAAGAACGGGTTGAAACTAGAGATTAAATTGAGCTCAATTGAGAATTCGTTAAGACTTGAATGACAAATTATCTTGAGCTGAACCCTTAAAATTCCAAACGAATTTGACGAATTACCTATAATTGAGCTCATTTTTAACACCTCTAAATCATATACATATACGCGGAGTCTAAATATTCCTTACAATTTGTGAGTATCAATCAAATACTTCCACAAGTATGCTAATAAATCCAATAAATATATCATTTCACAACTTAGTTTTCTACTAATTTTTCTTCCTTCTACTAAAAACTATATACGACCAATTTGTTTTGTTTTTTTCTTTTCTCCAAAACAAAAAAAAATAGCCAATGTGAAAGCAAATGGAAAACCCAAAGATACTACTCTTTTTTTCCAATTCCTACAAATCATCGGCACGTGCCAAGTCATCGACTTCAGTCTCATTCGCACGTGCGATCAAAATGGAAAAACCGGCGGGCCCCACTTAAAACGGCTTTTGCAGATACATGAATATATCTTGTAGCGGTGACATCTCATAACAACTCTGCAACTCAGCAGTAGTGGCATCTGTGTAATTAAATGGAAAATCAAGGGCAGTTTTGTCCCACTCACTCAGTTTCACCTTCGGTTCGCTCTGAACTTCCTTCTCGCATGTGAACTCCGGCGAAGGTACGTGCTCCGAGCAGCTGGAATCGGCGTGAAGTTTTGGAAGAGAATCCGATGAATCGAAGTATGTGAAGTCATTGTAAACGTGGTACGATGTCGAAGACGGCATAATCTCCGGCTTTACATCACCTTCACTTACCGCCGGCGACACTTCAACATTCATTTTTCGAATATTCAGTTGATTCTTCTCAACTGTACCCTTCTTATTGTAGATTCGACATAAAACCCAATCGTCAAGCTAAAAAAAGAAGCACACATTCGATTAGTCAAAAAGATCAAATCTCAAATCACTGAATTACATTTACAAGTGTATAATTCAGTTGATTTACTCACTCTTAAGCTATTGTTCTTGTTACGAGCAGATCGATCAACATGAGCAAGTCGATATTCGTGCATAATCCAATTTGTTTTTTCTCCCTTCGGAGCTTTTCCTGCGTAAAACACCAAAGCTTTTTTAATTCCCATCGCTTTTGGACGACCAATCGGCTTATCCGCACCCGTCGCCTTCCAATATCCATTTCCCGCAGCTCGATTCGGCCGTGAACCGTTCGGATACTTCCGATCTCGCGGCGAAAAGAAATACCACTCTTTCTCACCATACAAAGCCAAATCTGAAAAAAAAAATCAAAAAATCCTCATCAAAGTTGTGTACAAAAACAACAGCTAAGTAAATAAAATGATGAAAAATTACCAGGTAGATCCCATGGATTATACTTGTAGAGGTCAATTTCAGCTATAATCGGAACAGCAATCGGCTGTGAGGCGCATTTTCGACATAAATAGTGCATCACAAGCTCTTCATCAGTTGGATGGAATCGAAATCCAGCAGGAAATTGCAATTCCACCATTACTTTTTCTTCAAAAAAATGATTTGAATTGATATGATTTATGTTTGTAGTTACAGAGAAAGAGGTGCTTTGAAAGTTGAAACGTAGAACACAGGGGAGGAGAAGCAAATATATAGGAGGTGAAAGGGACACGTGGCTAGAGAAGGAGGCAGGGCCTAGAATAAACGTGAGAGAGAGTAATATAAAAATGTAAAAATAAAGTTGATGGACACGTGTCAACACACTAAGTGGGTATGTGGATAAGTAAGATGAGTAGGACCAACGGGGTTTGTGGTGCATTTATGGGAGTACTTCACCCTTAACCATAAATTTCAAGTTCGAACCATGAATATGGAGAAAATCTTATTTGAGCGTCAGCTCCAAATCGATCTTGCACTGCATGATCCAAATTTAATCGGAATTTTTAGTGTGAATTCTAGACACCGAGTGAAAAACAAATTAAGATAAGTGAGATTTTGTCACTGCTTACGCATTTCATTTTGTATGGGAGTGGTAAAATGAGAAAGTAGGCGGAAATAGCCTTGATTTTTGGAGTGAGCGTAAAAAAAGTTAGTGGAGGTGGAGGTATATTTGGTGATTGACTTGACTAAGTCGTCACTTTTTTATGTTGACAAAACATTTGAGGTTCCCTTTTAAGTTTATTGGTGTAGGCAACAAGGATGGTGATAGAGTGGGGAATATATTATCTTATGATTAATTAAAAATTTTAAATTTGAGTTTTTTAAATATAAAATTATTTTTATTAGAAAGTGTTTACTCTTAATGTGTGTGACTTTTCGACATAAATTTAAATTTAATCGAATTCTAATAAATCGGACACCAAATAAAAATCAACTTATTTTTTTTAGTGGTGTGTGCAAATTTTATCGTTATTTTCAATAGGCTCTCGATTTAAGAAAAAAACAAGTCAAAGCAAGATAGAGAAAAATAACAAAAAGGAGAAAATCTTGGCAAAAACTTACTAATAAGCAATCTGTCAAATCATCATAAACAATAGTCATAATAAGATTAAACAATAATAGAAGTATAAACAAATCATATATATCAACCAAACTCCAAGGATAAAAAATTATAAAAAGTTGAAACAACATAAAAAATTAAAGAGAAACAGTATTCAACCATCTAATAACGTCGTATCTTAATCTGAGTTCTCCATAATCTCCTTAATATGGCTTGCACGCATTAAGTTATTAGACTGTCACTCTCAATAATGTGAACACTGTCTTTTAATACTCTCTCCGTCCCATTTTATGTGGCACTTTTCGAATTTTGAGATTCAAATAAGTCTAACTTTGACAGTAAATTCTTCATAGATCTTTTAAACATTTTGAATTATCAATTGTTGTGACTTATAGTACTTTTTACGTAGTTTACAAATATATAAATTTCATTTCAAAAAAATTGAAGATTTCATATGCAAATTCCCGGTCAAATTTAAACTGTTTGACTTTCGAAAAACGAAAAGTGCCGCATAAATTGAGACAGGGGAAGTATCTATTCAATTCAAAGATAAGAGGGAATACTAAAAACAGATTAGGATTAATTAGCTAATTCATTGTCAGAGCATATAAACAACGGTTTCGATTAATATTTTCTATTTAATTTTGTTTAACGACAAAAAATAACTCCGAATTAATTTTTTTTAAAAAATAATATAATAGCTTGCTTTTGTACCACCTCGACCTAATTAATTCGACTTCAAACCTAGTAATAGACAATAATATAGTACCACTCTAGGGATCTAATGCTCCTTATAGTTTTTTTTTTTTTTGTTTCAACTTAAATGAATATATCATTCTTTTTAGATCGATTAAAAAAGTGAATCGTATCAATTGTGACAGAAAAATATTAGACAACATACCTAGTTGGATGAGCATTTTAGGATGACCAAAAAAATAATATGATACTCACTTTTTTTAAAGCCAGAAATTAAAAAATAGCTTTTTTTCATAAGTAATTTTGGACAATGACCTTAAGAGTATAAAATACTGCTTTATAATATTAATAAAAAAAAATTACTACTCTCCCAAAATAAGCTCAGGTTGGTTTGGCGTAGGGGTTCGGCGTGGGGGGGGGGGGGGGGGNNGGGGGGGGGGGGGGGATGGTTTACGCATTGGATTAGGTCACGGTTTTCGGTGTATCTTAGGTCACATTTAAATCAATTATTATTATGCTTTAAAGCATATTCAAGCCACGTTGATATTTTTGACTTTAACAAGACTCAATTCTATTGGACATTCAAATATTTTAATTCCACCATTGAGCTAAAAAAGCTTTAATATCTTCTGGTGTTTCATTGTATGTGTCAAAAGCAACGTTTTATATATATATATATATATATATATATATATATATAACCATAGTGTTAGGATCACTTTGCGTCCTCCTTTTAGCGATAGGTATTAGATAATAACTAATTATATCCACTAAGAATAGGAAAATAAAAAGGTATTACCTAGTATTTAATTATTATATTTATTGAAATTTGAATTTGGAGTCTTATAATTTTTAATTCAATTTACTAATCACTAGGTGACTTCAAATATAAATACAATATTTAATGTAAATGTATTAAGAAAAAATCACCCCACATATATATTTAAGAGACAATATTACGGATTTTAAAGCTATTTTTAAAATATTTTTACTTATAACAGTTTAATTACGGGTTATAACATATCACATTTTATTTCAAAATCAATTAAATTTTTACTTTATTAAATAAATAGTATTTTATTATTTTATATTTATTATTAAATGATATGAATAAATAATCTACCATAATTATCTTTTACACATTTATAGGAAATTTACCTTGATTCTTGTTCCTTTTTTACTTTTACACGTCAAATCCACACCCCTAATGTCATCACACCTCTTCTAGTCAGTAACCCACCACCCCTACGTTCAAAAAGTAAAATTTTCCGTTGTAACAATTACCCATTCCTCTTTCACCTCATCAATCATCTTCCATTCAAACTGTTTCTACATCTCAATATCACCTCCTAAATCATAAAATATTCAATCTACCATCAGAAAGAAAGGGCGATTTCACAATACTAAGAATCAAGTTTTCAAGATTTTCGTTAAAACATGTCGAAGAAATCAAAGCATACTTTTAGAAAGAGTCCCATATTAGTAGAAGCGAGTTCTATGATTGGAATAGAGCCTCCGATGTTTAACATATTCACTCAAACACCATCGCATAACAAAAATGCAACTCCAGCGAAAAAGGTTGGTACTTCTCAAAATAAGAAGTAGATTACAAGAAAGAAGAAGAAAACTCAGTTTATTTATGAAGGAGACTTCGAAAATTCCAATATCAAAAAAGGGCAAAAAAGTGATTAGGGTAAATATTTTATTTAATTTATTTTCCAATTATTAAATTTAGTACAATTTTTGTTATAACAGGTTATTTATGCATATTATTTGTGGCATGAATTTTGTTTCAATGTTTGACATGAAATTGTTGTGACATAAACATACATATGTACATATAGTTACTATCATGGAATTGATATTAATTTGATTATTATTTTTATCAAAAAAGATATGAAGCATGTTTAAGATTGGTATGAATCTGACTTAATATTGGTTTATGAATGTGGTATGCAATATGTTTACATTTGTATGAAGCTTATTTAATTTTGGTATGAACTTGATATACCTTTTAGCAGGAAATTTATCATTCAAAATCTCTCATTATGTCTATGAATGTGGAATGAAACATGAATAATATTAGTATGAAAATGTCTTAATATTGGTTTAGGAATGTGGTATGCAGTATGTTTTAACATTGGTATGAAACTGATTTAATTTTGGTATGAAGTTGATACACCTTTTAGCAGGGAAGTTATTTTTCAAAATCTCTCATATCTGTATATGAATGTGGTATGAAACAAGAATAATATTGATATGAAACTGTCTTAATATTTGTATGAAGTTTGTCATCTATCTAATATTTGTATATGAATGTGGTATGAAACATGAATAATACTGGTATGAAACTGTCTTAATACTTGAACTCTTGAAGTCATGCATCTGACAAATGTGCCTCAACAAGAGTCAAGTTCAAAGTATGTATTTTTATCTTTTAGTGATTTCATCATAAAAATTAATTCACTTTATTTCTTAAAATTATTTTTCTTTCATTTTTGTTTCAGTGATTGTGGTATGTACACATGTTTATTTGCTGAATACATTTGCAATGGAGTTTCTAATATGGGTTCCATTGATATTGATGCAAAGTATCATCGTCAAAGGTACGCCACAATCATTTGGCAGTACGAAAAAATAAAGAACAATGATGGTGCGATTAGTGAGAGTGAAGTAACTGGAACTGTTGTTAGCAAATTTGGTGGACCCCGGATACCAAAAATTGTCCTACACCAAGACCACGAAAATTTAATTTGAGATAGTTGATCGGAGCTTAGACTCTTAAGTATTAAATTTTTTTTAAAGTTTTGGATGATATATATTTGTTTTTTTCCTACTGTTTTAAGTTTTGGATGATACATAATATTCACTATTTTCTTCCAACTATATATAATATGCACTGTTTTCTCAAGTTGGATACTAACAATACACAATTTAGATATCAACATTTTTATTGGACTTTAGTTTGAAAAAAAATCCATAAACATAGTACCAAATAATTCATATTCATGGTTAAACTTAACATATGAATTACAGATTGTTAACATTAAACAATTTTAGTTTTGGATATTAATTGAAAACCAAATGAACAACAATTTCGATTACATGAAATACGAGTGTCATAGAATTAGTATTCAATTTGTATAAAATTGGTATCCAATTCATATATGATTGTTTTTTTACTTCATAATCTAAGACAAAAACTAAAAAAATAAAAAAATGTATGAAGTTGGTATCCAAGCTGTATGAATATTCGAAGAAACGAATCTGACAATGTAAAACAAAAGAAGAAAATCTGGTTTTTGAAATTAAAAAAAATCGAGGAGAGAGAAAAATTTGAATAAAAAAAGAAATCTGATTTTCGAAATACTTTGAATCTTCTAAATTTATGACAATTATGAATTATCATTAATGTATTCAAATTAATTACTACAACTAATTCCGTTTTTTACTTTTTATTATTTTTTTAAAATGTTTTTTATTTTTATTTTAAAACTTTTTTTTTAATAAATTGTTATAACCTGAAATTTTTTATTGTTACAACTTGAAAGTTTTATTATATTGTCATAACTTGAAATTATTAGTCTTATATATGTCATTTATAAAATTTTCACATGTATTAATTGTGCAACATTTAAAAAAAAAAATGTAAATTAGCATAAGTCACTCTCACTAGTATCTCAATTTTTGATAATCAATGTCACTGAAAACTCTTAAGGTCTTTTTAATAATAAAAAAGAATTGTGCCACAAGATTTTTTTCTTCTTCATTAATTTCACTATATCACTAACTATTACTTATACAATATTAATACATAATTTTTTTTTTGATTTACAATTTTTATTTTTCACTTGGAATACATTGCTACAACATTGATATAACTACATTCTGGTGATTAGTACACTAGAAAAATACTCAAATACATTAATACAAATGTATACTAGTGAACATATACACTCAAAAATACATGATACAAATGTATAACAAGAAACTAATACAGTTGAATACATTAATACAAATTTATAATAAGTTGCAGATACACTTAAATGATACATAAGGAATAACGAGGAACAAGTACCCTTGATGTACTAATATAAATGTATAATCAGTAGTAGCAGATACAAACAAATATAATTGATACAAAAAGTATAACAAGGACCAAATATACTTAAATTGATATAAATTCATAATTAGTTGCATGACTATATATAGTTGTATTTTTTTTTTTATCATCCCTTTTGAAAACCTAAAGTGATCCTAATTACTCTCATAAGAGTTTCATCAACATCTAGTAAGAACAAATGTCTAATTTGAATAATATTGATTGATACGGCTTTCATAACATTATTCTCCTTCATTGATGGGAGATATATACCATCCAATTGAAAAAACCATCAAGAGTTAAAATCTCTACTTTTAATAGAAAATTTTCAAATTTTTCTCAACAATTTTCCAATCTTTTTGGAAGACTATATATCACCACACTACACTTGGACACAAAGGAGAGAAAGTTCAATGTTACACGGGAAAACTATGTATATTCATTCTTTACTATCCACAAAGAGAAAAGGCAAAAAAGTAAAACATGAATAATTTTGGTGTGACTAGATAAATGAGCATGTGCCACTAACACGAATTCAATATATGTTATTTTATTTGTCCTAATTTATGTGGTATTGATAGAATTTCAAAAGCTAGTTAAAATTTTTATATGTTTTTTAAATTTTAAATTTATTAATTATTGTGATTTTTAGTATTTTTTACATCAATTAAAATAATATATATTATCTCCTTTATCCCAGTTAAATTAAGTGATATTGATAATATATTGAGAGTCAACCAAATTTTGTATATGACTTTTAAGTATCTTTAAGTTGCTAATTATTATAATTTATATTTTTTTTAATGTATTTTTAAATATATAATAGATTAAAAAAAAAAATAAGACAAACAAAGTAAAGAAATTTTAAAAATACCCTCAACTAAAGAAATAGACATGTCGACGGACAACTGTTTGCTTCTACCCACTTCTTATTTATCACTCTTTGTCACTTAGCTACAAATAGCTAGAGGGAAATGGAAGTGATAGATATATTCGTTGATTAGGCGATTATTCCACCTTAGTTAGCAATTCTACATGAAGAAATAGAGGCTATCAAGATAAGGATACCATGTTTTGATTCGATGCAACTATTCTTGATTACTTCTATTTCTTTTTGCAATTTGATGTTCGATACTTTATATTGAAGCTCGATTATTCTAAATTTAAGTTGTGAAAAGCTTTATTCGAGGGAATGAACTTTTTATTACAAATTTTTTTATATTCAAAGTTCGAATCTGAGACCTTTGATTAAGAAAGATGCATCTCCAACCTGAGAACTATTCTTGATTTCAATGTTACGTTGCTTTAGAAAGAAAGGAAGGAAGAATAATATAATGGACACGTCATTAAGAGTGCACAACTAATGAATACAAAATTTAAGAATATCAAAAAAAGGTTTTGATTCTTATAATTATGATAAACTAATATGTGCAAAACAAAATAAAAATACCTTTTTAAGTGATCTTTTGGTATTACATATGTTATATCATTTCAATAATGACACGTCCTTGAGAGTACACAACTAATGAATCAAATAAAAACTCAAAATATAAAGTCAAACATTTTTTGTTACACGTGTTATAAAGAAGTCAAAGGGTCCAAATTTGCCCTTTATTAACTTCACGAAATGGTCTAGATATACCCCTTGTTAATAGTTGGGGTTGGATCTACCCTTTTCGTTATAAATATAGGCTAAATTTGCCCTCTTTGACTTATGACAAAAGCTTTCGAAAAAAGTGATCCTTTTTTACATAGGTTAATTAAGGTTCAAATTTGTCTTGAACTTAAAGGAGCAAGGATTTATATCGACGATAACAATATCGCGTTATTCTTCAATATTCAAAATCTCCAATTATTAGATCTCTATCTCGAAGCTCAAATTAACCACCTTCAAACCTCAAATAAGCTAAGGAATGAATAATATTGCACTAATAAGTTGGATTCCCACATTTATTAGAATTCTATTGACATAACTCCATCACTAATCCTTTTAAAATTATCTATTAAGAAAGAGCTCTATATCAACCACCTAATACCAAAACAAACTTAGATATACACTATTCAACTCCTAATTAAATCAGTTGCATTAATATAATTGTGGCAATTAAGATAAAGGTTATATAGTACTTGATGGGTGATAGTCTTTTAGCGGAGGTAATTAATTAAATAATATTTGAAAAAAATAGTACAGATGAAAATGATTTTTGTACGGATTTTTTTTTTCGTAATTGGACAAAATTAATTATTATAGTGGTAATGATCTAGAAAAACAAGGGATGAAAATTGAGAAAATTGAAATTTTGGACCATTTCTTTAAGTGGGGGCAATTTTTAGATCATTTTGCAAAATTTATGGATAAATTTAATCCTTTTTCCTCGTGAAAAAAAAAAGCCAAAATATCGAAAAACCTTCTATCACTAGTTTATAAACGAAAAATAATCAAATATGAAAGATAATAGAA
This sequence comes from Solanum stenotomum, assembly GCF_019186545.1. Classification (NCBI taxonomy): domain Eukaryota; kingdom Viridiplantae; phylum Streptophyta; class Magnoliopsida; order Solanales; family Solanaceae; genus Solanum; species Solanum stenotomum. Next base: position 47,526,629 of record NC_064292.1, read on the forward strand.
TTGTTCAAATTCCTTCATTCTTAATCAAAGAGGTTTTGATTCGATTTCTGAAACATCACCTCAAAAATAGATCTTTCAATACGAATATTTTTAAAAAACACCTCACTTGGAAAAGTTGGTAAATCAAACAAAAGGTTGGGGGTTGGCAAGAGTCTTTTAAAACTAAGAATTTTATTTTCCAAAGTTTTTTGCAAAAAAAGAAAAAGAAAAAGATGGGTCTACGTGAAATGAATCAATCATTTTCACACAACAAAATTATGCCAAAAACTTAAACCCTACCAGAATTCGCCGCCATTTTGACAGCCACATAATTCCCTTCTCCACTATTCAACAAAATGTGAATAAGTTAAAAAAGATATTTTTTCTGTTTTAATTTGTTTGTAAGTATTTGTTTTTTATAGTGTTTGAATTTTTTATTTATTTTTAATAATTTAATATATTTTTAATTTTTAGATCACAAAATTTGAAAGTTTTCTTTATGTATTTTTTCCCCTTTTATAATATCTAAAATTTACTGATTCAACTTTTTTAACTCACTGTCACATTTATCGGATATGAAAAAACAAAGCGATGGATAACGTTAAAAAAGTTCAAATATTACGAAGTTGTTCGTCACTTTTATAGAAAATATTTTCAAATGAAAAAAAAGATTATGTCCGTCCTTTCAAAGCGATGTCGTTCATCCTAAATGGAAAAGTAACAAAAATATTTAAGACGAAAGTGATTGCGTCACTTTTAACCCTACCTTTTTAGGCAGTTTTGAGAAGTGTATTCATACTATATGCGAAATTGATACTTTTAGTTGAGGATAAAAAGAAAATTCATTTATGTCACTATACTTTTTTTTGATGGTTGATCAATGTTATCGTCGATACATATTCTCAGCCTACTTGAAGATTTTGTTTTTAAATTCTTTGGGACAAAATGACAACAATAATTAAGAGCCCACAATCACGCATGCCTTGTACAAGTTGAATTGTGTGTATTTTGCATCACACATCGTATGTTGTAATGAGCGTTGGGTTTAAAGGTGTTAAAAGAAAATGAAGGGTTGTGACTTTTACGAAATATTGTGTCTTTTTTAAAAGGTTATGACCATTTGCAAGTTTGTACCTTTTCTAAAGGGTTAAGACCTTTTTAAAAGGTCGTTTCTTTTTCAAAGGGTTGGGACCTTTCTGAAAGGTCATTTCTTTTCCAAGGAGTTGTGACTTTTTCAATAAGGCATAATTAACACCTTTTTATACTACAATTTGTTGGCTATAAATAGAGAGATTTTCTCTCATTTTTCTGCATCGAATTCTTCCCTTCTTCTACATACATTTCTTACAAACGAAATCGATCTTGTCTGTGTATGTGGTCCCGTTGTTGTCTTTTTGAGTTCATTGAAATTATCGAAGTTTGAGGTACCGCTATTTCTTTAATAGTTAATCTGTTTTATCTTGGAAGGAATTAATCTACAACCTCAGATACTTGAGGGTATTAAATTTCTTAAGAATGAACTCGAATAATTCTTTTCTATTTCTTTTTATCTTTTATTGTTTCTGACCTTTTTACTAATCCGAATACCGGAGTCAACAATAGGTACCCTAGGTATGTAGAATAGGCTTGAAACCACTGATAAGATTATGCTCCAACAGGCGTGACCAAAATTTATGGCAATATCTTATCCAAAAGAACAGTAGTTGTCCTTTCTATCCTTAGATTTATGGATAAGTTTCACTGATCAAATTGTCCCTATTTGGTGCATGCTAATTACTACCTCTCATCCTTCGCTCGAGTGGTGTTTAATTTTTATCCTTCAAATTCTGTTAAATATAGAAATAAAAAGTATGAGCTCGAAATATTTATTTTTATCTTACAAATCATATCTAATTATGATTTTGTTCTACATTGACAATAGCAATTGTTTAACCATACTATACATCTAATTCTGGATTCACCTTATGTGAATGATGCGTACGAAAATACAAAATAAACGAAGACATAAAATTGACATATAAGAAGCAAATATGTCAATTTTAAGTTACATACATACATACTACGTCCTCCCTTTCATATTAATTGAATTTTTGAGGTGTTTCACACCTTTTGAGAAAAGTAGATTAAGACATAAATTAAACATAATTTTCCATTTTTACCCTTATTAATTATTGCCAAATTTATTGAAGTCATCACATTGAAAATCCAAATGAAAGGTAAAATTGAAAGAACACTCTAAAAGTAGTCTTAAAAATTGAACAATTAAATTAATTTATAAAATAAAAAATACCTCAAAAATTCAATTAATATAAAGTGGAGGAAGCAATTTTGTTACGATAAAATTAAAAGTTACTTCAAGAAAATCCAAACTTCAAGAAAGATTCGTAAAAATTATTTCAGAAGAACATTTTCCTCCCTGCCAATCACAAGCATTGTCTTTTTTATTTTGTCTGACCAAAAAGATTTGATTATTATCTTATCATGAAGCCGCAATATCTTTTGACATATATATTCCAAGATTTGAAAAATATATTTTGTGAAAAAGATCCTAAAAGAAACGACAGCTGGAATTTCATTTAGTCACGTGATATAATTAATACATTACTTAATTCAACTCTACCAATAACAATATTAGGATATACTCACCACGTCAGCCTCACACGTTAAGTCATTAACGCAATTCATATTACTTGCATCAAAATAATAAGGGAAAAATAAAATATACTTCGAACTATCGTAAATGATATGCAGATATTCTTCGTCATTTTTTTGAGACATTAATATTTCTATCGTTAAAAAACTAGAGCATATATGCCCTTTATACTAACAACGAGTGCTTCTTCAATATCTTTTTGATGTCTTCTTCTTCTTCTATTATGCCTAGGTGTAAGAAGAAGTTTCTGAATGTTGAAACAAATGCAAGTGCAACAACAATCTAAGGCTGAAAAGCAAGTGGAGAAACAAGCCCAAGTAGTTTTACAAAGTATGTGACAAATGCACCGACAAATTCCCAAATTGTAGCAAGTAGAGGAGCAAGAAAACTGCAAAGAAACAGAGGAAAATCAAGTTAATTCTTTGACTTTGATTCGGAATATGAGGGTCAAACTAACTAATGGTCGATGTAAATACAGATATAGAATCTTCAATTGTCCAAATTGTAAATTGAAACAGGAAGAGTATAATGATAATAACCATTTACTTCCTAATTCCGTGTATCAGTCTATAAGAAGTCACATTCAATAAGTCTATTTTACAACAACAACAGCACGCTCCGTGAAATTTCACAAATGTGGTCTGGGGAGGATAGAGTGTACTATACGCAAGCCTTGATACATCAAACAGGATCCAAGCTCATGCATTCTTTTGGCTACACAATCTTTTGGTTCTTTACAAGCCTATTGTGATACTGATTGGGGATCTTGCCTTGATACTAGGAGGTCCATCACTTGGTATATGATAAAATTTGGGGACTCTTTACTTTCTTGGAAGTCAAAAAAGCAATCCACTATCTCAAAGAGTTCTGAAGAAGCATGGCTTCTACTGTTGCTGAAGTTAGGGCTGGCAAGGGGGCAGGGACGGGGATTGGGGGACGGGACAAAGGGGGACGGGACGGGATTGGGGACGGCGCTGGTGGGATTTGGCCGGGACCGGGATTGGGGGGACAAAAATAAGTCCCATCCCGTCCCACTATATATACGGGATGGGACGGGTTTTGGGGGGACGAGACGGGACAGGACGGGGGATTTTTTATTTTTTATATACTTATTTATTTGTATTGAGATTATATGTTATTGAATAACATTTTTAGTTTATTTGATTTTTTTTCAATAACATTTTTAGCTAATAAATAATGCTTAAGTTTTCAAATTTCAAAATTCAAAATTCAAACTTCAAATTTCAAACTTCAAATTTCAAATTTCAAATTCAACTTTCAAATTTCAAACTTCAAGTTTCAATTTTCAATTTTCAAATTTTAAATTTCAAATTTGAGAAGTTCAAATTTGTATTTTAAATATTTTAAAGTAATTTAAACTTGAATTTTCGATTTTTAAATTAAGTATTTTAAAGTTAGTTTAGTATTTATGTAAATATGTATGAATATATTAAAATTAAAATGCAAGACAATAGTTATATAAAAAAGACTTGAATAAAGCCTTCAAATTTATTCAATAAAAACTAATTGCAACTTAGAACTTAGAAGTTACAATTTACAAATATTAGTGGAGTAACTAATCTACGCAGCCACCTTCTAGGAAGGGTTCTGTTTCAATAAGTTTTCATATGTAAAACTAATATTTGTTACAAATATTAGATGATTAACTAATTTACGCATCCACCTTCTAGGAAGGGTTTTGTTTCAATTAGTTCTCGGATGTAATTGTCACGACCCGATTTATCAAGTCATGATGGCACCTACTATAACCCACCAGTAGGTAAGCCAACCCGTAACCCGGAACAACAAGTAATGGGTCTGAGGGTAGAAATCAAACAAGAGTAGGCAAATAACAATATAAACAGGCGGACGCAAACCAAAAACTTATATACAAATAAAGATACCTCCCAGAACCTGGAAGTCACTAGTACAGAGCTACT
>NC_064292.1:47534190-47573235 GCF_019186545.1 Solanum stenotomum
GTAACATCCTCCGGTGTTGGCAAACTTGCTAGAAACTCTTGTGACTCTAATTCATCATCACTAGATCCAATTACTGCATTAATCCAAGCTTCTTGTTTGGAACTTAACTTTGGCAAATTATAATTCCTCCTCTCGGCGTTGACCCAGTCTCTAAATAAAACTGATATTTCCAAACTGTCTTCCGCCAATGAATGTCTATGATCGCCAAGTTGAAACCTTGCCGCACTAAAAGCAGCCTCTGATGCAACTGATGAAGCTTGAATAGCTAGAACATCACGAACCATTTTGCTCAAAATTGGAAATGCAATGCTCCGCCTCATCCATCTCCTCCACCATACTAATAATTCTTCATTGACATCTCTGTCTTCCACTGTTTCTAAAGATTGATTAAGATATTCTTCAAAATCATCACGGTTAGTAGAATTAAGACCAAGAAAATCTCGCATATAACTTGAAATTCGAGCTTTACTTTGAGGATTAGAAGTTTGACCAACCTCTTGAGTATTTCCTGTAGTTCAATATTTTTCATACAAAATTTTTGCTTCTACTTTTATGCTAGACTTACACATTTCACAAGTTGAATTTATTTTCGGTAAAATTTCTAAAGTATCATAAAAAGTGTTAACAAGTCCCTGTACACCTTGTAATTTATAGTCAGGATGAAGTAAAGTAGCAGTTAAAAAATTTTGAGGAATAGGAAAAAAATATTTTAAATTTTTTTCAATCATACCTTCAATTGCAACTCTAAATTTTTCAATTTTTTGTATGTAGAAAATTGAATTGAAATAGCACAAATATTTATTAATACTGATGAAATAGTAGGATAATAAATTCTAGAAAACATGGTTGTAGCATCATAAAAAAGTCTTAAAAATTCTAATAGTTCATTAGTTTCTTCCCAATCTTCTTCACAAATTCTGTCTAATGGGTCAGCATTATGAGCATTAAACACCATTTGTATGGGTCCTTTATATTCGTAAGCAACTGAAAACATTTCGTAAAAAAAATTCCACCTTGTTTTAATATGTCTTGAAATTTTTCTTGGTGGCAAATCACATAGTATACAACGCTCATTAAATTCTCTAATTCTAGCAACTCTATTAGCATAAATAATCCAGGCAACAACATAATCAATTTTCATACAACCACATTTAAATAATGTACCATCTTGTACAACTAAATTTAATACATGTGCAACACATCTAACATGAAAAGAATTAACATGAATTGGACATAATCTAGTTTTTAACATACTAGCAGCGTTTACATTATTAGATGCATTATCTAATGCGACAGACATTACTTTATCTATAAGCATGTAATAATCTATAACACTCAAAATATTTGAAGCTAAATATGCACCAGTTTTTTTCTCTATACATTCTTTACAACTTAAGATTCTTTTTTGCAAATTCCAGTTATGATCAATCCAATGTGCTATAACAGTTAAATAATCACGTCCATTAACACTACGACCCATGTCCGAAGTTATAGACACTCTACAATCTAATATGCTAAATATACAACGAAGATATTGACAATGTTTACCTTGATATATAAAACCATCAGATTTAACAGTATTTCTTGAAAAACCTCTATAATTAGGATTATAAGTTTGTTGAATATATTCAATAAAACCGGGATGTGAAGGAAAACTATTAAGGTAAAACACAAACAGAAACCATTTTAGCAAAATTTTCGCGATCTCTTTCCTTATTATATTTACGTTGTGTTAGTGGACCAACGGGGTTAGAAGGATCTAATGTTCCTTGAACCATGTTAGAAGCCCCTACCGATTCATTAACATTACTATCAAAATCATTAACTGGAATTCCTTTTTTTTCTATTGGCTAATGATTTAGCTTCTTTATATTGAATCGGCACACAAGATAACATATGTCTATTTAACCCCCCCGTCCCACCTTGACTTCCACCTTGTTTATGTTTAAAAGGTTGCTTACACTTATTACAAATAGCAATAGAATTTTCCTTATCTAAAGTCATAAATTGCCACACAACAGAAGTTTTAGGGCGTTGATACTTCACATTCTCCCTTGTAGGAGATATAAGGGGTGGGCGTCCAGAATTTTGCTCCGTTGAATTTGTAGTTTCATTTGGAACATTTGTCACTGGACTAGTAGGTGTATCTTCTAATTCATCTTCTCCCGAACCAACTTCTACTTCTTCACCTGAATTTTCATCAAGATAAGGATNATTTTCCTCCCTGCCAATCACAAGCATTGTCTTTTTTATTTTGTCTGACCAAAAAGATTTGATTATTATCTTATCATGAAGCCGCAATATCTTTTGACATATATATTCCAAGATTTGAAAAATATATTTTGTGAAAAAGATCCTAAAAGAAACGACAGCTGGAATTTCATTTAGTCACGTGATATAATTAATACATTACTTAATTCAACTCTACCAATAACAATATTAGGATATACTCACCACGTCAGCCTCACACGTTAAGTCATTAACGCAATTCATATTACTTGCATCAAAATAATAAGGGAAAAATAAAATATACTTCGAACTATCGTAAATGATATGCAGATATTCTTCGTCATTTTTTTGAGACATTAATATTTCTATCGTTAAAAAACTAGAGCATATATGCCCTTTATACTAACAACGAGTGCTTCTTCAATATCTTTTTGATGTCTTCTTCTTCTTCTATTATGCCTAGGTGTAAGAAGAAGTTTCTGAATGTTGAAACAAATGCAAGTGCAACAACAATCTAAGGCTGAAAAGCAAGTGGAGAAACAAGCCCAAGTAGTTTTACAAAGTATGTGACAAATGCACCGACAAATTCCCAAATTGTAGCAAGTAGAGGAGCAAGAAAACTGCAAAGAAACAGAGGAAAATCAAGTTAATTCTTTGACTTTGATTCGGAATATGAGGGTCAAACTAACTAATGGTCGATGTAAATACAGATATAGAATCTTCAATTGTCCAAATTGTAAATTGAAACAGGAAGAGTATAATGATAATAACCATTTACTTCCTAATTCCGTGTATCAGNGAGACTTGAGAGGATATAAAAATTAGATGAGAGAATATATGATTTTGTAAGAAATAATAAGGGATAGAGGGGTATTTATAATATTAAAAGTGGGTGTATTTATGATAACTTGAGGGTTTAAATTAAAGTATTAAAAGTAGGGGTGGTAGGGGGTGTTGAGGAAAGGAAAAAACAGTGAATAAATCCGTTGGGGGCCCACTAGCCATTGCCCCAATGGATATAATTCAAAAAAAATAAAAAAAATAACAAAATAAAAAATATATATATTAGGGGATCCCGTGAACCGGCCGGTTCATCCGGGCTGGGACCGGGCTGGGTCGACCAGGCCCAAAGGGTGAACCGGCCCCTAACCGGTCCCCTATCCCGAACCCCTCCCAAACAGCGAAAATGTATTGGACCGGGTCCGGCGAGCCGGTTCTCGAACCGGTCACGGGCCGGGGCGGGCCGACCCGGTCCCCTTGCGAGGCCTAGCTGAAGTTACATAGATAATTGGTCTTTTTCATGAACTGGATATGCCTCTTGTCTTACATGTTGTTATACATAGTGTTAGCACTGCTACCATCAGAGGTGAAGCCAATGTTAGGAGTTTGGGGGTTCTAAATCAATTTTCTTTGGAGGTTCACATGTTGATAAACATATATTTAATTAATTTTCTAATACAAATATAGAATCTACGAAAAAGCTAGTGTGTTCGTCCGAACCCATGAACCCCCACCTAACTCCGCCTCTGGCTGCCATCCATGTTGCATCTAATCCTGTCTTTCATGAAAGAACCAAACATATTGACATTGATTATCATTTCATTAGGAAGAAGATTCAAAGAGGTCTTGTATTCATTCACCATTTGGCCATTCCTGAGCAACTTGCTAATGTATTAACCAAAGGCCTTGGCCTAAGTATCGATAATCTTCGCGTAAGATTAAATTCGGCCCGTTCTATTACCATCTATAATTGTCTAATAGTTTTTTTTTAAAAAAAATAACAAAAATTTCTTTTAATTTGTGATGGACTTTTATACTTTCTCTGAATCAAAAATGAAAAACTATCAAAAAAATAAAAATATTCTACAACATTATATATAAGTGAGTAAATTTTATAGCAATCCTAAAAGTTCTGAGATTAGAAAACAACGTCTCTGTTTATCTCTTGCATTATTTAATCTAAGGATTGTTATTGGCATATATTAAAATCATATGGTTTATTTCTAGCCATTAATTTAATATTAAGAGGATTTATTGTCTAGTTTAAAATGTATACCTATTAATACACAATTTGACATATATATACAAACTAGACATCGGAGCCCATGCTAGCACGGGCCCAATATGTATCATTTTTTGTTTCAATTTATGTGACAAAGACAAAATTAAAGAGTTAATCAAACATTAATATTAATTTAAAATAGTTTAAAATTTTAATTATTGTTAACTATGGTAATTTTTTTTTATGTATTTTAACATTCTAAATTGCTAATTATTGTTGTATGATTTGTAATATCTTTTATGCAATTTTGAAATAATAAAGGTTATTTCTTCTTTCTCAATTTATGTGGTACTAATAAAATTTCGAGATTCAATCGATTTTTTTTGTCTTTAAAATATTCTATTGTTAATTACTGTAAATTATTATACTTTCTAAGTAATTTTCAAATAATATATATTATTTCATTTGTCCAATTTATGTGTCACCGATAAAATTTGAAGAGTTAATCAGATCTTTCACATATTTTTATATCTTTTGAATATTTAAGTAAATAATTATTGTGATTTATAATATTTTATACAATTATTTAAAAAAATTAAACAACAAACAAAACGTATTCATCATATATTATTTCATTTGTCCAATTTATGTGTCACCGATAAAATTTGAAGAGTTAATTAGATCTTTTACATATTTTTATATCTTTTGAATATTTAAATAAATAATTATTGTGATTTATAATATTTTATACAATTATTTTAAAAAAATTAAACAACAAACAAAACGTATTCATCATAGGAAAATTACCAAAGCATCCTTGAATACATCAATAATGGGTCCCACTTTTTATTTAAAAAAATATGCATATTGGGAGGATATGTTTGTCCAAAGTGGAAATAGAATAAGTATAAAGCATTAAAGTCTTTTAAAATTTTAAATTGTTAATTCTTATTGTATGATTTGTAATACTTTTACGCCATTTTCAAATAATAGAGGTCATTTCTTCTTTCTCAATTTATGTAGTACTAAAATTTTTTTGAGATTCAATCAATTTTTTTTGTCTTTGAAATATTTCTAGCTGTTAATTACTGTAATTTATAGTACTTTCTAAGAAATTTTCAAATAATATATATTATTTCATTTGTCCCAATTTATGTGTCACCGGTAAAATTTGAAGAGTCAATCAGATCTTTTATATATTTTTATATCTTTTAAATATTTAAGTAATTAATTATCGTGATTCATAATATTTTATACAATTATTTAGTATAGTAAAATAAATTTAAAAGAAACAAACAAAACGAATTCATCATAGGAAATTACCAAAGCATCCTTCAATACATCAATAATGGGTCCGACTTTTTTGTTTTTAAGAAATAGCACATTCGAAGGATATTTTGTCCAAAGTGGAAATATTGTGTAAAAAATGTGTATTTATTGTGATTTTGAATGTTTTGTGGTGTAATAGGACGCACGCAAAGTTAAAGTGTCTTTTTGAAAATCTGGGACAACTTCAAGTATCACTTAATGTTTTTTCTGAAAATCTAATTTACTTTCGTAAACTACGTGTCAGATCAAAATCATATTAACAAATTCAAAAGGAATGAATAATAAATAGCTCATATAATGACATATTTATTATTTAAAAAAAATACTCCTTTTGGTTGAAAGCTAACAAGATAGTTAGAATGTAATTAAATACTATAAAAATCTTTGCATTGTGGCTTATTATATATTTTATTTAAAAGAAGTACTCATTTTGGTTGAAAGCTTAGAATGTAACTAAATACTATAAAAATCTTTGTATTGTGGCTTATTATATATAGATATGATTGTTTTGGGTTTGGAAGCGCAAAAATGAGGATAAAAAAGGGCCTCTTAAATAATTGTACAACTGATCAAAAAAAGATTCCAACAAAACAATTGCATTATATAATTTTAATTTGATTATGAAATTTAAAATATAACAAATACTTTAATTGTAATATGACATGACACATGAAAAATTAAAATTAATTATCTTATTTTTATACTAGGGAGTCGGAAAGTGACATTAATGGTAACATGGGAATTAGTCGGGGTGGCAGTTCCCCATCATTTTCTCGTCGACCCAACGTGTGGCTACATGAAGCCGAATTAGTGTCCTTTACCCTGGATCTTCTCTTTTTTTCCGTTGCCATTTACCCATTACTAATTATAATTTTCTTCTCCATTTATATAACTTCATTTCTTTTTTCTCACCATAAATTTTAATAACTTCGCTGGTGGTTAAATGAAGAAGAAGAGAAAGATAAATGGAATACAGAAGGTATAAAAGCCTTAATTATAAGTAGGGAAAATAATGAGTCAAATAAAGAGTGTTGCCATAAATATTTTCTTAATGAACGGTTGCTATACAGATAACTGGTTTTATATATATGTTAAATTATGTATTTAAAGAAGAGCAACTTTCACATATAGTAAACACAAAATTCATATTTGTATGCTATAGCAAACTTTGCATAATTGCGCTCCATAGCAAACATAAATATGTATATTTCGCTATACATATACAAAAGAAAGCAGTTGTATAATCTGTTTTGGTATACATATACAAAAAGATCAATTGTATAAAGTGAGAGAGGCGAGTGAGCGAGCGAGATCTGGGAGAGTGGCGAGTGAGATCTGGGAGACTGACGAGTGAGATATGGGAGAGGGGAGAGAGGAGAACGAAAATATATGTATATATACAATTTTCACGCATTTTATACATTTGCGTTTTTGTATAAAGTGAGAGAGGGAAGTGAGAGAACGAGATATGGGAGAGTGGCAAGTGAGATCTAGGAGATGGGAGAGAGGGGAACGAAAATATATGTATAAATACAATTTTCTCTCGCTTTATACAAATACAAACGTATTTTATACAATTTGCGGTTTTTGAATAAAGTGAGAGAGGCGAGTGAGAGAGTGAGACCTGGGAGAGTGAAAAGGAAAAAGGAAAACTTACAGGAAGTTGATTAGGCATCGAATAAATAATCACAAGAATAATTAATTAGGCATTTTGCCAACAGTGAATAACTACTATCTTTCACATTTGTTTCATGTGTTATAAATGAGAGTAAATACAAAGAATTAATACGCAGTAAATTTTATTTTGTATAAAAAAAATGAGAGTCACTCAACTTGAGATTTTTCATTAAAAAAAAACGCTTTACCCCTTAACATTTTGAATTTGAGAAACTATTATACCTCTCACATGAGTAATATTTCTCTCAAATTCATCAAAAGTGTACTTGTTTAGGCATGATCATGTCATCACACAATAGGATCACTAGATTTTATGTAATTTTTCATATCCACAAACCAGGATATCGATGGCCAGAAACATTATTAAGTTTGGTTATTCATTGGTGTCATAGAAATTGCAACAAGGGCTGATTAAAAAGCCTCTTCATGTTAGAACAAAGGAACAACTCGAAGACTTACTCGTTGAACGCCTAGGGAAGGCACAACATGTGTGTTTAGCCTCCGCGTTGAGCAAGCTAACCGAGAAGTGGTGATCAAAGCTTATGAAATAGAAAATGATAAACACTCTTAATTCTAATATGTATTTTAAGAGGTGCACAAAAGGCAGAAATAACACGTAAAAGGAAACAGAGGAGAGGTTAGCACAGATAACTTGTCAACAAAATAAGTGGACTTTTATCATAAAATACAAACCAAATTCTTTGTTAAAACAAGATAAAATGTATTACTACAATTCTTTACACTATCAGAGTATACAAGTTATACAATATATTAGGCGAAAACTTCAGAATTTACAAGATTTAGAAGACCATAGAATTGAGAACCTATGTTTTTCTGACTCTCCAAAAGTATATATTGTGATCAAACACACATCCGTGAGATTTTTGAAGAGTCTGAGAACCCTCGCTTTTCATGCTCTCCTTCGTGAACGTGTTGAACCGTTAATGAAGATTCCCTTTGGTGCAAATTTTGTTCTTCTACTCACTCGGATGTGATCATCGATAGGACCATTTTTGAACTTCTTCTTCTTGTGGTGGTGGATTGAATCATTAACAATTTGGACTTGCATATGATGACTCTTTGGCCTCAAAGACTTCCTCATATGTTCTTTTCTATGTTCCCTCATTGATTTTCTTCTTTTTGTGTCATCAAATTTAATAGAGTCTTGTGATTCACTAGAATTACTAGAAATATCAACAAGTGCTTCTTCAATATCTTTTTGATGTCTTCTTCTTCTTCTATTATACCTAGGTGTAAGAAGAAGTTTCTGAATGTTGAAACAAATGCAAGTGCAACAACAATCTAAGGCTGAAAAGCAAGTGGAGAAACAAGCCCAAGTAGTTCTACAAAGTATGTGACAAATGCACTGACAAATTCCCAACTTGTAAAGCAAGTAAAGGAACAAGAAAACTGCAAATAAACATAGGAAAATCAAGTTAGTTACTACTTCTGTTTCAATTTGTTTGACTTGATTCAGAGTACGAGAGTCAAACTAAATACAAACATAGAATCTTCAACTATTTGAAATAAGATGTAAATATTCTTTGGCTATCCAAAATGCAACTAAGACAAACAAATTAAAACAGAGAGAGTACAATGATATAATCATGTTAGAGCTATGTTACAGTCAAATATGAAGGGCAAATACGAGACAACTTGCTAACAACAACGATACAAAATGACTCAAAACTCTAACGGAGAATGAAATTAAGATATTTTTCTGTAGTAGATAGAGGAGTACAATTACCATTTTTCCTAAAACAAGACAATCAAATTATAGTTGAATAACATTTTGTGGAAAACCTTGATATCTGGTGTATTTTACACAAATTCCTTGATATCATTTTACTAAACATTAAAAATCTTCTACATAAGAAGTCACAGTCAATCAGTCTATCTTCCAAAAACAAACACAGTGAAATTTCACAAATAGGATCTGAACAGGATAGAGTATACGCAGGCCTTGCTATCACCTTGAGAAAGATCCCCGACTCAATTGCAGCAATTTTAGGTGTAAAAAAAAAAAAACATAACAACTAAAAAGAGAAAAAGTACAAAGGCTACTAGAAAAGAAAATAAACAACAACAGGATAATATAATAACGCGAAACACAAGAACCAAATGAAGATAGATATCAAAAATCAGAACTAACAATCAGTCTATATTGCATATATATAGAATATTGTAAGGAATTAAGAAACTAACCAAAGTATAATAGGATTGAAACCATGGCTGATTTCAAGAGTTGAGGGATGCAAAAATTTTCTATGTAACAAAGAAAATCCCATGTTGGGGCACATGTTGTACTGAAAAGTTAATCAATTAACTATATCAAAACATAATTAAAAAAAAATCAAATGGAGAAATTTTACCCTAAAAATTAAGATAAAAAAATTAACATACCTACAAGCTTTTCCAGACAAAAAATCAAGTGGATGACCAAACAATTTGCCAACAATATCACCAAAACCTGATAATAATGCACCCATCACATTCCCCATTCTTCACTAATTATAACAAACTCATAATTTCCTGCAATTAAATACAATTCTCATTCACTAAATAACAAATTATTAATAAATTTCAACAAAGGATAATCTTACTATACTAATTAATTAAAACTGAAAAGGAAAAAGGAAAACTTACAGGAAGTTGATTAGGCATCGAATAAATAATCACAAGAATAATTAATTAGGCATTTTGCCAACAGTGAATAACTGCTATCTTTCACGTTTGTTTCATGTGTTATAAATGAGAATAAATACGAGGAATTAATACGCAGTAAAGTTTATTTTGTATAAAAAAAAAATTAGAGTCACTCAACTTGAGATTTTTCATTTAAAAAAAAGCGCTTTACCCCTTAACATTTTGAATTTGAGAAACTATTATACCTCTCACATGAGTAATATTCCTCTCAAATTCATCAAAAGTGTACTTGTTTAGGCCTACTCATGTCATCACACAATAGGATCACCAGATTTTATGTTATTTTTCATATCCACAAACCAGGATATCGATGGCCAGAAACATTATTAAGTTTGGTTATTCATTGGTGTCATTGAAATTGCAACAGGGGCTGATTAAAAAGCCTCTTCATGTTAGAACAAAGGAACAACTCGAAGACTTACTCGTTGAACGCCTAGGGAAGGCACAACATGTGTGTTTAGCCTCCGCGTTGAGCAAGCTAACTGAGAAGTGGTGATCAAAGCTTATGAAATAGAAAATGATAAACACTCTTAATTCTAATATGTATTTTAAGAGGTGCACAAAAGGCAGAAATAACATGTAAAAGGAAACAGAGGAGAGTTTAGCACAGATAACTTGTCAACAAAATAAGTGGACTTTTATCATAAAATACAAACCAAATTCTTTGTTAAAACAAGATAAAATGTATTACTACAATTCTTTACACTATCAGAGTATACAAGTTATACAATATATTAGGCGAAAACTTCAGAATTTACAAGATTTAGAAGACCATAGAATTGAGAACCTATGTTTTTCCGACTCTCCAAAAGTATATATTGTGATCAAACACACACCCGTGAGATTTTTGAAGAGTCTGAGAACCCCCGCTTTTCATGCTCTCCTTCGTGAACGTGTTGAACCTTTAATGAACATTCCCTTTTGTGCAAATTTTGTTCTTCTACTCACTCGGATGTGATCATCGATAGGACCATTTTTGAACTTCTTCTTCTTGTGGTGGTGGATTGAATCATTAACAATTTGGACTTGCCTATGATGACTCTTTGGCCTCAAAGACTTCCTCATATGTTCTTTTCTATGTTCCCTCATTGATTTTCTTCTTTTTGTGTCATCAAATTTAATAGAGTCTTGTGATTCACTAGAATTACTAGAAATATCAACAAGTGCTTCTTCAATATCTTTTTGATGTCTTCTACTTCTTCTATTATGCCTAGGTGTAAGAAGAAGTTTCTGAATGTTGAAACAAATGCAAGTGCAACAACAATCTAAGGCTGAAAAGCAAGTGGAGAAACAAGCCCAAGTAGTTCTACAAAGTATGTGACAAATGCACTGACAAATTCCCAACTTGTAAAGCAAGTAAAGGAACAAGAAAACTGCAAATAAACATAGGAAAATCCAGTTAGTTACTACTTATGTTTCAATTTGTTTGACTTGATTCAGAGTACGAGAGTCAAACTAAATACAAACATAGAATCTTCAACTTTTTGAAATAAAATGTAAATATTCTTTGGCTATCCAAAATGTAACTAAGACAAACAAATTAAAACAGAGAGAGTACAATGATATAATCATGTTAGAGCTATGTTACAGTCAAATATGAAGGGCAAATACGAGACAACTTCCTAACAACAACGACATAAAATGACTCAAAACTCTAACGGAGAACGAAATAAAGATATTTTTCTACAGTAGATAGAGGAGTACAATTACAATTTTTTCTAAAACAAGACAATCAAATTATAGTTGAATAACAATTTGTGGAAAACCTTGATATCTGGTGTATTTTGCACAAATTCCTTGATATCATTTTACTAAACATTAAAAATCTTCTACATAAGAAGTCACATTCAATCAGTCTATTTTCCAATAACAAACACAGTGAAATTTCACAAATAGGATCTGAACAGGATAGAGTATACGCAGGCCTTGCTATCACCTTGAGAAAGATCCTTGACTCAATTGCAACAATTTTAGGTGTAAAAAAAAAACATAACAACTAAAAAGAGAAAAAGTACAAAGGCTACTAGAAAAGAAAATAAACAACAACAGGATAATATAATAACGCGAAACACAAGAACCAAATGAAGATAGATATCAAAAATCAGAACAAACAATCAGTCTATATTGCATATATATAGAATATTGTAAGGAATTAAGAAACTAACCACAGTATAATAGGATTGAAACCATGGCTGATTTCAAGAGTTGAGGGATGCAAAAAAATTTTATGTAACAAAGAAAATCCCATGTTGGGGAACATGCTGTACTGAAATGTTAATCAATTAACTATATCAAAACATAATTAAAAAAAAAATCAAATGGAGAAATTTTACCCAAAAAATTAAGATTAAAAAATTCACATACCTACAAGCTTTTTCAGACAAAAAATCAAGTGGATGACCAAACAATTTGCCAACAATATCACCAAAACCTGATAATAATGCACCCATCACATTTCCCATTCTTCACTAATTATAACAAACTCATAATTTCCTGCAATTAAATACAATTCTCATTCACTAAATAACAAATTATTAATAAATTTCAACAAAGGATAATCTTACTATACTAATTAATTAAAAGTGAAAAGGAAAAAGGAAAACTTACAGGAAGTTGATTAGGCATCGAATAAATAATCACAAGAATAATTAATTAGGCATTTTGCCAACAGTGAATAACTGCTATCTTTCACGTTTGTTTCATGTGTTATAAATGAGAGTAAATACGAGGAAATAATACGCAGTAAATTTTATTTTGTATAAAAAAAATGTGAGTCACTCAACTTGAGATTTTTCATTAAAAGAAAGCGCTTTACCCCTTAACATTTTGAATTTGATAAACTATTATACCTCTCACATGTGTAATATTCCTCTCAAATTCATCAAAAGTGTACTTGTTTAGGCCTGCTCATGTCATCACACAATAGGATCACCAGATTTTATGTTATTTTTCATATCCACAAACTAGGATATCGATGACCAGAAACATTATAAAGTTTGGTTATTCATTGGTGTCATAGAAATTGCCACAAGGGCTGATTAAAAAGCCTCTTCATGTTAGAACAAAGGAACAACTCGAAGACTTACTCGTTGAACGCCTAGGGAAGGCACAACATGTGTGTTTAGCCTCCGCGTTGAGCAAGCTAACCGAGAAGTGGTGATCAAAGCTAATGAAATAGAAAATGATAAACACTCTTAATTCTAATATGTATTTTAAGAGGTGCCCAAAAGGCATAAATAACATGTAAAAGGAAACAGAGGAGAGTTTAGCACAGATAACTTGTCAACAAAATAAGTGGACTTTTATCATAAAATACAAACCAAATTCTTTGTTAAAACAAGATAAAATGTATTACTACAATTCTTTACACTATCAGAGTTTACAAGTTATACAATATATTAGGCGAAAACTTCAGAATTTACAAGATTTAGAAGACCATAGAATTGAGAACCTATATTTTTTCGACTCTCCAAAAGTTAATATTGTGATCAAACACACACCCGTGAGATTTTTGAAGAGTCTGAGAACCCTCGATTTTCATGCTCTCCTTCGTGAACGTGTTGAATCCTTAATGAACATTCCCTTTTGTGCAAATTTTGTTCTTCTACTCACTCGGATGTGATCATCGATAGGACCATTTTTGAACTTCTTCTTCTTGTGGTGGTGGATTGAATCATTAACAATTTGGACTTGCCTATGATGACTCTTTGGCATCAAAGACTCCCTCATATGTTCTTTTCTATGTTCCCTCATATGTTCTTTTCTATGTTCCCTCATTGATTTTCTTCTTTTGTGTCATCAAATTTAATAGAGTCTTGTGATTCACTAGAATTACTAGAAATATCAACAAGTGCTTCTTCAATATCTTTTTGATGTCTTCTTCTTCTTCTATTATGCCTAGGTGTAAGAAGAAGTTTCTGAATGTTGAAAGAACTGCAAGTGCAACAACAATCTAAGGCTGTAAAGCAAGTGGAGAAACAAGCCCAAGTAGTTCTACAAAGTATGTGACAAATGCAGTGACAAATTCCCAACTTGTAAAGCAAGCAAAGGAACAGGAAAACTACATATAAACATAGGAAAATCAAGTTAGTTACTACTTCTGTTTCAATTTGTTTGACTTGATTCAGAGTACGAGAGTCAAACTAAATACAAATTCCTTGATATCATTTTACTAAACATTAAAAATCTTCTACATAAGAAGTCACATTCAATCAGTCTATTTTCCATAACAAACACAGTGAAATTTCACAAATAGGATCTGAACATGAAAGAGAATACGCAGGCCTTGCTATCACCTTGAGAAAGATCCTCAACTCAATTGCAGCAATTTTAGGTGTAAAAAAAAAACATAACAACTAAAAAGAGGAAAAGTACAAAGGCTACTAGAAAAGAAAATAAACAACAACAGGATAATATAATAACGCGAAACACAAGAACCAAATGAAGATAGATATCAAAAATCAGAACTAACAATCAGTCTATATTGCATATATGTAGAATATTGTAAGGAATTAAGAAACTAACCAAAGTATAATAGTATTGAAACCATGGCTGATTTCAAGAGTTGAGGGATGCAAAAATTTTCTATGTAACAAAGAAAATCCCATGTTGGGGCACATGCTGTACTGAAATGTTAATCAATTAACTATATCAAAACATAATTTTAAAAAAAATCAAATGGAGTAATTTTACCCTAAAAATTAAGATACCTACAAGCTTTTCCAGACAAAAAATCAAGTGGATGACCAAACAATTTGCCAACAATATCACCAAAACCTGTTAATAATGCACCCATCACATTTCCCATTCTTCACTAATTATAACAAACTCATAATTTCCTGCAATTAATTACAATTCTCATTCACTAAATAACAAATTATTAATAAATTTCAACAAAGGATAATCTTACTATACTAATTAATTAAAAGTGAAAAGGAAAAAGGAAAACTTACATGAAGTTGATTTGGCATCAAATAAATAATCACAGGAATAATTAATTAAGCATTTTGCCAACAGTGAATAACTGCTATCTTTCACGTTTGTTTCGTGTTTTATAAATGACAGTAAATATGAGGAATTAATACGCAGTAAAGTTTATTTTGTATAAAAAAAATTAGAGTCACTCAACTTGAGATTTTTCATTATAAAAAAAGTTCTTTACCCCTTAACATTTTGAATTTGATAAACTATTATACCTCTCGCATGAGTAATATTCCTGTCAAATTCATCAAAAGTGTACTTGTTTAGGCCTGCTCATGTCATCACACAATAGGATCACCAGATTTTATGTTATTTTTCATATCCACAAACCAGGATATCGATGATCAGAAACATTATTAAGTTTGGTGATTCATTGGTGTCATAGAAATTGCAACAAGGGCTGATTAAAAAGCCTCTTCATGTTAAAACAAAGGAACAACTCGAAGACTTACTCGTTGAACGCCTAGGGAAGGCACAACATGTGTGTTTAGCCTCTGCGTTGGGCAAGCTAACCGAGAAGTGGTGATCAAAGCTTATGAAATAGAAAATGATAAACACTCTTAATTCTAATATGTATTTTAAGAGGTGCACAAAAGGCAGAAATAACATGTAAAGGAAACAGAGGAGAGTTTAGCACAGATAACTTGTCAACAAAATAAGTGGACTTTAATCATAAAATACAAACCAAATTCTTTGTTAAAACAAGATAAAATGTATTACTACAATTTTTTACACTATCAGAGTATACAAGTTATACAATATATTAGGCGAAAACTTCAGAATTTACAAGATTTAGAAGACCATAGAATTGAGTGTTTTATTTAAAAATATAAGTAAAAGAAAAAATGATTGAGTTTTCAAAAAATCGATCAAACCTATAATTTAAGAGAAATCGAATTTCCGGAATAACAGAGTCGCCACTTAATTTTTAGTAAAAAATCAAGAAAAATACAAGATTTTTTCAAAAGACTTAAACAGATAAAATCAATTGAAAAAAAAGGGTTCGAAGTTCAATGTACATTTCGAGAAGGTGTTAGGCCCTCGGAATGCCCGCTAACTCGCGGTTGACCGGCGATTTGACCAAAAATAGAAATCTTACGGGAGAAATGACCGAGCCCTTGTGGCGCATACGTATCCCGTTGAGGCAGGAATCAGGTCAAACGTAGTTCCCCTCAAGGATTAACAAAAATAGGAATTTTACAAAGAAATCGACCGAGGCCGACATAGGCTGCCTACGTATCTCATTCTTGAGAATTTAGGTCGAACGTAGTTCAAATACATAGAAAAAATATTGAAAGGGGATAAAGGGGTGACCGAGGCCGACATAGGCCGCCTACGTATCTCAATTCTTGAGAATTCAGGTCAGACGTAGTTCATTACATAGGGATAAATTCTAAACAAAGTAATTACAAGCAAATAGAACGATTACAAGGAAATGACAGAAAATACAAACATAAACTTCACACATAATATCTCTTGACTGCATCTGAGTTGATCGGTTTCGGCCATTCGGTGCCATCCATCTCCGACAGGACCAATGCACCTCCAGATAATACTTTGCGAACCATGTAGGGTCTTTGCCAATTTGGTGCAAATTTCCATTTGTACTCATCCTAATGACGGAAAATGCATTTGAGGACCAACTGACCAACCTCAAACATTCTGGATCTTACCTTCTTGTAGAAAGCACGAATCATTCTCTGTCGATATAGTTGTCCATGACAAACAGCAACCATTCTTTTCTCGTCAATCAGTGTTAACTGATCAATCCGTTTACGAACCCATTCGGCGTCACTCAATTCAGCTTCTTGGATGATTCTCAATGAAGGTATTTCAACTTCCGCAGGTATAACTGCTTCTGTTCCATATACTAGCAAATATGGAGTAGCTCCAACCGATGTTCTGACAGTTGTTCGGTAACCCAACAAAGCATATGGCAACATTTCGTGCCAACCTCTGCGATTATCAATCATTTTCCTCAAAATCTTCTTTATGTTCTTGTTGGCAGCTTTTACGGCTCCATTCATTTGGGGACGATAGGCGGTTGAGTTTCGGTGAGTAATCTTGAATTGTTCACATATTTCTCTCATCAAGTGACTGTTGAGATTCGCTCCATTATCAGTAATGATGGATTCTGGCACTTCAAACCTACATATCAAATTGTTGCGAACAAAATCAGCTACAACTTTCTTGGTCACCGACTTGTATGAAGCTGCTTCCACCCACTTGGTGAAGTAGTCAATAGCAACCAAAATGAATATGTGTCCGTTAGAGGCGGCTGGCTCTATTGGACTAATGACATCCATGCCCCAAGCTTCTAAAGGCCAAGGCGAACTCATAGCATTAAGTTCGTGAGGCGACACTCGAATCAAATCACCATGCACTTGACATTTATGACATTTTTGCACAAATTTGCAACAATCGTGTTCCATAGTCATCCAAAAATAATCGGCTCGGAGGATCTTCCTCACCAAAGTGAGCCCATTCATGTGAATACCACAAACTCCGGCATGTATTTGTTCCAGAAGCTTTGCAGCTTCGCTAGCATCAACACATCTGAGAAGACCTAAATCTGGAGTCCTCCTATAAAGGATTTCCTCGCTTGCTAAGAAATTGAGGGTCATACGGCGTATCGACTTCTTCTGATTGAACGTTGTATTCTCAGGATAAGTCCCGTCTTCTAAATACTTCTTGATGTCAAAATACCACGGCAAATCATCTGGTTCCGCTTCGACGTGTGAATAATGAATAGGCTGTTCTTTTACCTCTATATCCATTGGATCAATATAACTTGTATCTGGATGCTTAATCATTGACGCGATGGTGGCAAGAGCATCGGCCAACTCATTCTGTGTCTTGGGAGTGTGTCTAAACTCAATCTTGCGAAATCTCTTACACAACTTCTGTATATACTGCACATACGGTGTGATCTTTGGGTTTTTCATGGCCCATTCCCCTTGAACCTAATGAATCAGCAAATCTGAATCTCCAATAACCAACAACTCGTGAAAATTCATATCAATTGCCATCTTCAGACCGAGGATGCAAGCTTCGTACTCAGCCATGTTGTTCGTGCATTCAAATCGGAGTTTAGCCACCATAGGATAGTGCTGACCGGTTTCTGACACTAAGACCGCTCTGATTCCTTTTCCTTGATGATTCGCCGCTCCATCGAAGAATACTCTCCATCTGGGGTACGCTTCAGAAATATCTTCACCCACGAATGAAACATCCTCGTCAGGAAAATAAGTCTTGAGCGGCTCATACTCCTCATCAACTGGATTCTCTGCAAGATGATCGGCTAAGGCCTGTGCCTTTATCGCCTTCTGAGTCACATACACAATGTCAAACTCACGCAAAAGCATTTGCCATTTAGCTAGCTTCCCAGTCGGCATTGCTTTCTGGAAAATATACTTCAATGGGTCCATCCTAGAAATAAGGTATGTGGTATAAGAAGACAAATAATGTCTTAACTTCTGAGCAATCCAGGTCAAAGCAGAACATGTCCTCTCCAACAGAGTGCAACGAGCCTCATAAGGAGTGAATTTTTTGCTCAAGTAATAGATGGCTCACTCTTTCTTCCCAGTTTCGTCATGTTGACCAAGCACGTATCCCAATGCATTATCTGAGACAGATAAATATAGCAATAACGGACTCCCTTCTCGCGGAGGGACCAACATCGGTGGATTGGACAAATAGTTCTTGATAGCATCAAAAACAGTTTGACATTCATCGGTCCACTTGGTCGAGACATCTTTTTTCAATAACTTAAAGATGGGCTCACACACCAATGTGGATTGAGCTATGAACCGACTGATGTAGTTCAACTTTCCCAAAAAACGCATCACCTCTTTCTTGGTCTTTGGAGGAGGTAATTCTTGGATCGTCTTGATCTTGGAAGGGTCAAGCTCAATGCCCCTCCTGCTGACTATAAATCCCAACAATTTGCCAACTGGCACTCCAAAAGAACATTTGGCGGGATTTAACTTCAAATTATATCGGCGTAGACGATCAAAGAATTTCCTCAAGTGAGTCAAGTGATCCGAACTCTCGCGGGACTTGATTATGACATCATCTACATACACCTCGATCTCCTTGTGAATCATATCGTGAAAAATGGTCGTCATAGCCCTCATGTAAGTAGCACCGGCATTTTTAAGACCAAAAGGCATCACCCGATAATGATATACACCCTAAGGTGTGATGAAAGCTGTCTTTTCTGCATCTTCTTCGTCCATCAGGATCTGGTGGTAACCTGCATAACAATCCACAAATTATCTTTTAGGCTAGCTTTGTTGAGATCTCTGTAATCGACACAAATTCTTATTTTTCCGTCTTTCTTGGCAATCGGAACAACATTAGCTAACCAAGTCGGATACTGCGTCACTTCCTCTACTTGGGACTCGATCTGCTTTCTAATCTCTTCTTTGATCTTCAAACTCAACTCAGGCTTGAACTTCTGAGTCTTTTGTTTTACTGGACTGAAATCTGGATTGATCGGCAACTTGTGGGACACCATATTTGTGCTCAGCCCTGACATATCTTTATAAGACCAGGCAAATACATCAATGTACTGCCCGAGCAAATGAATCAGGTCTCTTCTTTGAGCTTTTGTCAGATGGACACTGATTCTTACTTCTTTAACACATTCCTCATCTTCGAGATTCACAGTTTCGGTTTCTTCCAAATTTGGCTTATGTTGATTCTCGAATTGTCGAAACTCTTCAGCAACATATTCGGGAACCTCATTTTCTTCTCCGTATTCCTCGCACTCATCATCACCTGCCTCATTTTGTTCACTCAGTTCATGACATGACATGACACTGGCAGGTTTTAAATTAATATTACTGAAATCATAAACAAACAAAGTTAGGAAAGTAAAATATAAACAGATAAGTAAACAAATAAATTTTGATAAAAGAGGCTTTTCATTTAAATTGAAAGACAAGCATAAACTTTGGTCATGGCCGAGGGCCATTTTGCCTTTTTAAACATCACAAGGGCATTTAAAAGCTTCAAACAAATAACAATTGCATAAATGGTGGGTCTCGGGCCTCTTCCGGACTACCACCGATTTTAAAATGAACAAAGACACATGTCTTTTCTACCCAGATAAGCGGGAAATAAGGAGTGGTGTGGAGGTCTAGTTTTGCAATCGCTCCTCAGGCTCTGCATCACGGATGCCTGATGTCCCAACCTCTTCCTCAATGACCGCATCAATCTCTTCAAAAAGGCCACAGATTCCTTTGCCGAGACCATCATCATTGACATATCCTCGCACTGGGAACGACTGGTACAAATGAGGAATTGGCCTGGCCAATGCTTGATCAACATTCTTGTTCTTCATCTCTGCTTCGTCATCTGTTGGGACATATCCCAAACCAAACTTTGCTCATTTGGCGGGAATTTGGATAGGCTCGACGATTCCTTGAAAATGCTTCCCCAATCCAAAACCTGGTTCGAAACCATTCTGGAGCATAACAGTAGCAATCATCTTGTACACGGTAGGCATAAAAGGCTGTGGAGCCAAGTCATCACCGGTGGCATTTACCAGCTCCACCGCGTAGAAATCACAACCTCGAGAGACATCATCAACGATTGGTGCATACCCGTTAGAATGACTTCCTTCACCATAAATGACCAATTCTTTGTCCTTCCAAACAAACTTCATTAGTTGGTGAAGGGTAGAAGACACAGCCCCAACCATATGAATAAATGGTCTTCTGAGTAACAAGTTATAACTGGTGTTGATATCCAACACCTGGAACTCCACATTAAAATCCGCAGGACCCACCTGAATATCCAAGTTTACTGCACCCAATGTGTCTCTTTGCATTCCATCGAAGGCCTTCACATTGACTTGGTTCTGGTGAAGCTTTCCCAAGTCGAATTTCAGCTGCCTCAGAGTCGAAAGTGGGCAAATATTAAGACCGGATCCGTCATCAACCAAGATGTGATTAATTATCTTGTCTCGACACATACAGGCGATGTGCAAAGCTTTGTTGTGCATCCTCCCTTCAAAGGGCAACTCTTCGTCACAAAAACTGATTCGGTGTCCTCGGATGACCTGGTTTATCATGGCTGCTAAATTGTCACTGTTAGTACCCACAGGAACATAAGTATCATCCAAAGCCCTCATCAGAGCCTGCCTATGTAACTGCGAACTCATCAGTAAGTCCCACATAGAGATCTGAGCCGACGGCTTCTCCAAATGCTTCACAATCGAATAATCTTTTGGCTGCATTTTTCTCCAGAACTTCTCAACCTCGGCTTCACTGATCGGCCTCTTTGTTTGGTCCTTCTTCTGCCCTCCTTGGGCCAATTCTTCCGGTGTGTAGCACCTACCAGATCTGGTCATGCTTTGAGTAACAGCCGTTTCAATCACAAATTTTGGTCGGATAAGAGTTTCTCGTGGCACCAAGGCAACAGCCTTCTCGGGTGTCATAATCACAAACTCTTTCTTTTCTCTGATGCTCAACGAAGCTACAACCTCTTCCAGTTCGTCAGGAGCAATCGGAACTGTTGCCTTTTCCACGCACCAATCGTCATCTGTCTCTATCATATTGATAGTGGCGCCTCCATGATTTGGCAAAGGGTGACTATTGACATTAGGCGCGACTGTCTGAAGAGAGACCACATTCTGGTCAATCAGGTCTTGGATCTTATGCTTCAGGTTGATGCAGTCCTCGGTATTATGTCCAACACTGTTGGAGTGTTACGCGCACCTCTGATCAGGTCTGTAAAACTTTGAGCTAGTGTCAACCGGCTTGGTCCCCACTGGATGAATATATCCTGCCGCAATTAATCGTTCGAACAACTTTGTTCGGCTTTCGACAAGCGGAGTGAAAATTCTGGCAGGCTTCTTCTCAAATCTAGGACGGGGGGATCATAATTGCCTTGTTGAGGAGGAGGCATTTAACGATAATTTAGAGCGTTTGGATGGGGGGCTTGATATTTGGGATATGAGTTGGTTTGGTAGTTTGGTTGTGGAGCTTGGTAGTTCGAGGGGGTATTTTGGTAAAGTGGAGCTGAGGTTTGGTACATTGGGGGAGGCATTTGGTAATTCGTTTGAACGTTGGCACAGTTGGGGGCTGCATTTCGGTAGTGATGAGATGGAGTCTGGTAAACTGGAGGGGGAGTTTAGTAGATAGTAGGGGGAGTTTGGTAATTAGGAGGGGGTGTGTTTTGATAGTCGGGAAGAAGGGTATTTTGGTAACTGGTGGGAGGGGTATTTTGGTAATCAGCCTGTGCATAACAAGTCGGGTACAAACTCTGTGAAGGTCGAGAACGACCTTGGTATGATGATGACTTCTTCGGGGTCTTTCTCCCCTCATAAGAGATAGAGGACACATCCTCTCTTTTCTTCTTCAACAAGCCCGAAGATCCGGGCGAGGCAGCAATACGGGTAATCTTCTCGATTTTCAATCCATCTTCGATAGTCTCGCCTACCTTGACTATCTCAGCAAATTTTGCTCCAACGAGCAACATAATTCTGTCATAATATTCGGGCTCATGTACCCGCACAAACACTTCGACAATTTCCTTTTCTAACATAGGAGGTCTAACTCTAGCTGCCTCCTTTCGCCATCTATATACGAATTCTCGGGAACTTTCAGTCGACTTCTGCTTCATCTTCTCCAATGAGTAACGGTCAGGAACGATCTCCACATTGTAGGCGAATCGTTCGATGAAGTCCTTAGCCAGAGCATTTCAGCTAGACCACTCTTTCGTTTCATGAGACGTAAACCATTCTAGAGTCTCTCCGCTCAAACTTCGGCTAAAAAGCCGCATTAACAAAGCTTCGTCTCTCCCAACTCCCACGAGTTGGTCACAGTAGGCCCTTAGGTGCGCTAAGGGGTTCCCTGTTCCTCCGAAGATGTCGAATTTCGGCACCTTGAACCCTTCCGGGAGGTCCAAATTTGGATGAATGGATAGGTCTTCGTAACTCAACCCGGCGACCTCAGGAATGCAATTCAACTCCTTCATGGCCTTTCTAATTTCCTCCTTCATATCTATCTTGGCGGTCTCTTCCTTTGACCTCCACTCTCTCTCCCTCTCTTCATAGTGGTCGAGCTCTGAACCATGAGCGTCATGCTCGTTGGGGATGGGTATTTGGAAGGTGGCTTTCAGTGGTAGTGGTGGAGCAATGGAGGGACTTTAGGCATTTTGAGTGGCTTGGTAATTTTGAGGGAAAGTCTGGGGGTTGGTATGTTGATTTTGGTAATTGAGGGAGATGTGCGGGCGGTTAACATTTTGGCTTTGAGGGGGTAGGCCAATTTGGTGGTTTGCATTGGGGAAAGAGAGTGGTGCTTGGGGGTTGGTATCTAGAGGAGGGGGTGATGTTTGGTAAGAGGCCGATGCGTAATGGGAGTTTTGGGTGGTAAGGTCAATGATAGAGGGATTGCGAGCAGGACTTGAAGGCGGTTTCTGAGCTTGTTCCACGTTAGGAGGGGGAATTTGAACTAGAGGCTTTCCGTCCGGTTGAGTGTTGAAAGAAAAAATCGGAGGAGGCAAATCATGTTTTCTGTGCATCTCAACCCTCATCTCAGCAATTTGTTGCATCAACTGTAGGATCAGTTCATTCTAATCAGCAAGGGCTGGCTGAGCCACCACGACATCAGTAAGGCCAGGTTCTTCGTTGTTATCACTCATTGCTGCGTTTCCTCTTTGGGAACTTTGGCTGAGAAAGGAATCTGTAGGCCCTTTTGATCTGGTAAAGTAAGGATGATCGGCCAGTGTATCAACACAGATCAGTTCTAACTACCTGTAGAGAAAACGACTCAAAGGCAAATCTGTTAGTATTAGTTCCGGACGAATAATGCAAGACATCACATAGAAAGCAGATAAACACATAAAAGTTGCTTTGTCTAAGAACATGTTAACCCATGAGTAATGGGGACTGATTTTTGAACAAGTAGGACTTTGCTCGTTTTACTCGGGGCTAGTGACTCAGAAAGGTTAAATTGCGTCGAGCTAAGGTCTTCTTGTTGCATTTTCTGGCATCTGTTGATTTGAACTCAGTGTTTCCTTGTAGAATGAAAGAAGGGGGAAAAGAAAATTTGAAAAAGATAGGGGCCAGGCCTTAGAAGGCTGCCTACGTATCTCCCAAGGAGAATTCAGGCCCTACGTAGTTCGAATACAAGGAAAAATTTCATTTTCATTCTTTCATTTATGGTGATTACAAAGAAAGTGAAAAACAGATAATAAAACTCCTAAAAGATAGATGGTGCCTTTATCGAAACCTCTTCTTCTGACTGCCGTATTAGCCACGGGGGGTAAGCTCATATGCTTCGGGGGCGGTTTCCTCATTCTCTTCTTTCCACCATCCCTTTAAAGGAGGTCTATAGACAATTTCCTCCTCAAGTTCCTCTTCAACAGATTCAGGTCCAATGCCTTCAGGACCACTGTTGGTGGCCTCTTGGTTGAAGAAAGGGTATTTTCCATGCAGTTTTTGAAGGCTCATGGTTATATCATTGTTGAAGGCATCATGTTCCTTCCGCATAGCAACTGTCTCCTCGTTTATGACAGCATATCTTGCCATCTTAGCCGCTAACTCCGCGTCCAGTGCTGCACTTTTGGCTTGCGCAGCGCGGTGGCTAATTCTCCTTCTATTCTTCTTTCTCCCATCTCTCGAATCTCTTGTTTGAGTCGACGCAGTTTCATCCTTAGACTCTCCTCAGTCGTTTTCACTTCGACATTCTTGCCCTTTTCCATCTTAGCAGCAATTTCACTTTTTCTGAGATGATAGAGTAACATTTTAGGATTTGGAAGTAGGATTTCATTTCTAGCTGAGAAACTCAAGACTCGTGAAATTTTGGTCGGACCTTTTGGTAGTGACTTGTATTTGATATTGTAGGAATTCTTGGAATTTTTTTTTAAAAGGAGTGGGCTAAGGATGTCCTCATTCAAAGCAACGTACCACATAAACAGTTAAAGCACACAAGTAAACAGACAAATATCGCGTCCTAAACATGCATGTGACCCTTTTGTGCCAAGGGTAGGCCTAGCGAATTGAAGGATGCATATGTCTTTTTAAGCCAATTCATTATCCCCAAAATATTTCATTAATAGCATTCAAAAATGTTTGATAAACATAACATTAGGGAAATGAGTTCGAAAAGTAAAATACAAAACAATGTACAAATAAAGTAATCCCACGCAGGGGATGATAACAAACTTCAAGCTTCTCCTGATCCTTCACCAAGTCTGGCCCTCTTGGCGATACTGACCTCTTCCCAGATAGCATATCTGTTCGCCCATAGGTGATCTCTTACCAACCGACCTCCTTCTTGATGTCTGAACCTTTCGACCGACTGAATCTGTTGCTCCATGCTATCATCTAGTTCTGACATGCATTGCCTGGCTCTTCTTAACTCTTGCTTCACCTGAACTATGAGTTTGGCGTCCTCCGAATGTCGGCGTTGATGGTCTAACTCATCCCTATCAAACTTCTCTTGGAGTTGATAAAGTCGGATTTGATGCTTGGCTCCAACATCTGCAATAATGTGGGGAACGTTTGGACCGGGTTTGATAGTTCCGGTGAGACTCTTCTTTAACCATTCTTTGTAATCCTTAGATCATTCCGGACGAAACCTATTTGGCACCGGCTCGCCCAATACCCATGGAGTCTTCCATAATTGAAGCATCTTTTTAGTAAAAGCGACTTCGCCATTTTCATGATCCGTCACAAATCTTGTCATGCCTTCTATCTGAGGAAGCTCTTGTTTCCCTCTTAGTTGTCTAAGTACTCGAGAAGGAGCATATGGCCGAGTTCCTCTCAACCCAGCAAATATAAAGTAGGGGGCCTTTTCACTTCGGATCACAATTTGTTTTGTTACTACCAAGCATTGGATAGACCATTGCACATTTTCCTCTCTCAAACCCTGAAGTCTCGGGTACCAAAACTCTTGGCCTCCAGTCCTATTAAAATGATTACGTTGTACCCACCAATCATGACTTTCGAGCCTGTTCGGTCTTTCCAAGGGATCTGCTTCTGTTGGATCATGAGCTTTGATCAAGTGTCTCATCATCCACCATTGAAGTATCAGGTTGCACCCTTGAAAGAAACGTATGCCATTTTTACACCTATCCAACGCCCTGTAAATGTCAGCAAGGATAATAGGAGCCAAATTGTAGTACTTTCTTCCCATAGTCTACTCCATTAAAAATAGCATGAGTAACGATTACTACACTTGGATGGATGGTGTAGTTCGGTCCTTGGGGGAATACCATTGTCCCAAGTAGACATATCGCCAAAGCGATGGGGCGTGTTTCCTTCTATTTTTCTTCCGACACGAACTCATCTTTAAACTTCTCGTAAGCTCTTGCGCGTCCAAATCGATAATACAACTTTCGAAGTGGACCGGGCAGCCTGTCGATCCATTCAGCTTTGACGAGTGACAATTTTTCTTTGATTTCGGCAAAATCCCATACTTTTGGAAAGAGAAGATCAGTATCGAGTTGGTGTTTCCTCTTGTTGCACATGCCGACACTCTCGTAACTGGCAGGGACTTCATCTATAGTCGGTGTCAACTCTACTTCCCCAAACCGAAACACCATGTTGTTGCTGTCCCAAAATTTCACCATCGTTCCAATCAAGTCGGGGTAGGCCACCATTTCCATTAATGACGGGAGATGGCATATGTGTCTTTGCACTTTCTTTTTATCTTCCTTGTTCATGAATTTCCACCAAACTTGGAAGTAAGGATCAGGTATAGTCACCATTCGAGTTCTCAACGGCTCAAACGTCGGATTCATCCTACAAGAAAAACAAATAAAGGTAAGTTAACCCCCACCCCCATAGATAATTGATTTGTTTAAATCGACATATACGTCATTCAATTAAACACATAAGCATGATTGTCTTTTTATTGGCAAATGGGCCAAATAGACACAAGGTGGGCATCTAATGGGCCCAACACGCCTTGGGTGTTGGGTCGACCTAGTTCAAAATGCGCTAAAAATTGGGATTTGGTTTCGCTCTACGCTAGTTGACTAAGAGTGACTTTGAAAAATCGGGAACCCAAGTGGACAACTTAGGCTGGAATTCACGACAACCATTGGACGCATGACGTACCGATAAATTGCCGATCCTTCCGAAAAAGGGTTGAGTATAAAAAGTCCGGCTGCGATTATGCAGAAACCGTCATTAATATACTATACATATAATAGGAAGATGCCACGAATGCAATGACAGTTATAACACATTAAACACGTTGAGAGCATATGAACAATTTAGCAATTAATACAATTAGTCAAACAAGTCAAATCTTATGGTTAGAACTTAATTAACTCCCCAGCAAAAGTCGCCATTTCTGTTTTATTTAAAAATATAAGTAAAAGAAAAAATGACTGAGTTTTCAAAAAATCGATCAAACTTATAGTTTAAGAGAAATCGAATTTCCGGAATAACAGAGTCGCCTCTTTTTTTTAGTAAAGAATCAAGAAAAATACAAGATTTTATCAAAAGACTTAAACAGATAAAATCAATTGAAAAAAAAGGGTTCGAAGTTCAATGTACATTCCGAGAAGGTGTTAGGCCCTCGGAATGCCCGCTAACTCGCAGTTGACTGGCGATTTGACCAAAATGATTTTGACTAATTTTGAGATTTTAAGTTAAGTAAAAGAATTCATTTATTTTAACTAATTATTTTTAGAATTTAACTAAGTAAAGAACTCACGAATTTGACTAATTTTGAAAGTTTAACAAAGTAAAAGAACTAATTTATTTCAACTAATTATTTTTTTGAAATTTTAAATTAAGTAAAAAGAGCTCATTTATTCTAACTATTTTTTATTATTATTTTTTACTATTGTTATTTTTATCATTTCTTATATATTTTTAGGGGAATGAACTAAAGGGGAATGGATCACAAGATGTCAACAAGAAAAATATTAAAATAGGAAAAAAAATAAAAATAATAAGCAATAAAATATATATACTTTAATGCGAAAATAAAATGAAGTGACCATTCTTGGAAAAAAAATAAAAATAATAAGCAATAAAATATATATACCATAAAATAATCAAAACGTTAGTCAAATATTACAAAATAAATGAGAGCAAGGAGAGGAATATTAAATTTGGGCCTTTGGCCCAAATTTTGGATTTGCTGAAATTCCCGTGGGCCTTTGGCCCCATTAGCTTTCAAGAAAATTGTGTATACGCGTTATGTAAGTCCCAGTATACGGATCGTATTTGGGTCCGAATTTCTGCATTTTTCCTTGAACAATAGCTATTCACTTGTGTCTTATCATCAAACTCGTATCCTCGTATTTTTGCAACTTGTAAATCATATTTCCGGCTGTATACGAGTGAATACAACAAGTATATCAGCCATTTTTGGGCCTTTTGAGACCTGCAATCAGCCATTAACCTGTACACCTTCTTAGGAGCAGCGGAACTGAGACGACGAGCTGAAAAAAAAAGCCTTCCACCACCACAATCAAAGAGCTTACGAGAGGCTTTTTGATCGAACAAGATAGGAACCGGAGTTCGAATTAGTTATCTTCTCACATGAGTAATATTCCTCTCAAATTCATCAAAAGTGTACTTGTTTAGGCCTGCTCATGTCATCACACAGTAGGATCACCAGATTTTATGTTATTTTTCATATCCACAAACTAGGATATCGATGACCAGAAACATTATTAAGTTTGGTTATTCATTGGTGTCATAGAAATTGCAACAAGGGCTGATTAAAAAGCCTCTTCATGTTAGAACAAAGGAACAACTCGAAGACTTACTCGTTGAACGCCTAGGGAAGGCACAACATGTGTGTTTAGCCTCCGCGTTGGGCAAGCTAACCGAGAAGTGGTGATCATAGCTTATGAAATAGAAAATGATAAACACTCTTAATTCTAATATGTATTTTAAGAGGTGCACAAAAGGCAGAAATAACATGTAAAAGGAAACAGAGTAGACTTTAGCACAGATAACTTGTCAACAAAATAAGTGGACTTTTATCATAAAATACAAACCAAATTCTTTGTTAAAACAAGATAAAATGTATTACTACAATTCTTTACACTATCAGAGTATACAAGTTATACAATATATTAGGCGAAAACTTCAGAATTTACAAGATTTAGAAGACCATAGAATTGAGAACCTATGTTTTTTCAGCTTTCCAAAAGTATATATTGTGATCAAACACACACCCGTGAGATTTTTGAAGAGTCTGAGAACCCCCGCTTTTCATGCTCTCCTTCGTGAACGTGTTGAACCCTTAATGAACATTCCCTTTTGTGCAAATTTTGTTCTTCTACTCACTCGGATGTGATCATCGATAGGACCATTTTTGAACTTCTTCTTCTTGTGGTGGTGGATTGAATCATTAAAAGTTTGGACTTGCATATGATGACTCTTTGGCCTTAAAGACTTCCTCATATGTTCTTTTCTATGTTCCCTCATTGATTTTCTTCTTTTTGTGTCATCAAATTTAATAGAGTCTTGTGATTCACTAGAATTACTAGAAATATCAACAAGTGCTTCTTCAATATCTTTTTGATGTCTTCTTCTTCTTCTATTATGCCTAGGTGTAAGAAGAAGTTTCTGAATGTTGAAACAAATGCAAGTGCAACAACAATCTAAGGCTGAAAAGCAAGTGGAGAAACAAGCCCAAGTAGTTCTACAAAGTATGTGACAAATGCACTGACAAATTCCCAACTTGTAAAGCAAGTAAAGGAACAAGAAAACTGCAAATAAACATAGGAAAATCAAGTTAGTTACTACTTCTGTTTCAATTTGTTTGACTTGATTCAGAGTACGAGAGTCAAACTAAATACAAACATAGAATATTCAACTTTTTGAAATAAAATGTAAATATTCTTTGGCTATCCAAAATGCAACTAAGACAAACAAATTAAAACAGAGAGAGTACAATGATATAATCATGTTAGAGCTATGTTACAGTCAAATATGAAGGGCAAATACGAGACAACTTGCTAACAACAACGATATAAAATGACTCAAAACTCTAACGGAGAACGAAATTAAGATATTTTTCTACAGTAGATAGAGGAGTACAATTACCATTTTTCCTAAAACAAGACAATCAAATTATAGTTGAATAACAATTTGTGGAAAACCTTGATATCTGGTGTATTTTGCACAAATTCCTTGATATCATTTTACTAAACATTAAAAATCTTCTACATAAGAAATCGCATTCAATCAGTCTATCTTCCAATAACAAACACAGTGAAATTTCACAAATAGGATCTGAACAGGATAGAGTATACGCAGGCCTTGCTATCACCTTGAGAAATATCCTTGACTCAATTGCATCAATTTTAGGTGTAAAAAAAAACATAACAACTAAAAAGAGAAAAAGTACAAAGGCTACTAGAAAAGAAAATAAACAACAACCAGAAAATATAATAACGCGAAACACAAGAACCAAATGAAGATAGATATCAAAAATCAGAACTAACAATCAGTCTATATTGCATATATTTAGAATATTGTAAGGAATTAAGAAACTAACCAAAGTATAATAGGATTGAAACCATGGCTGATTTCAAGAGTTGAAGGATGCAAAAATTTTCTATGTAACAAAGAAAATCCCATGTTGGGCCACATGCTGTACTGAAATGTTAATCAATTAACTATACCAAAACATAATTAAAAAAAATAAAATGGAGAAATTTTACCCTAAAAATTAAGATAAAAAAATTAATATACCTACAAGCTTTTCCAGACAAAAAATCAAGTGGATGACCAAACAATTTGCCAACAATATCACCAAAACCTGATAATAATGCACCCATCACATTCCCCATTCTTCACTAATTATAACAAACTCATAATTTCCTGCAATTAAATACAATTCTCATTCACTAAATAACAAATTATTATTAAATTTCAACAAAGGATAATCTTACTATACTAATTAATTAAAACTGAAAAGGAAAAAGGAAAACTTACAGGAAGTTGATTAGGCATCGAATAAATAATCACAGGAATAATTAATTAGGCATTTTGCCAACAGTGAATAACTGCTATATTTCACGTTTGTTTCATGTGTTATAAATGAGAGTAAATACGAGGAAATAATACGCAGTAAAGTTTATTTTGTATAAAAAAAAATGATAGTCACTCAACTTAGGATTTTTCATTAAAAAACAAGCGCTTTACCCCTTAACATTTTGAATTTGAGAAACTATTATACCTCTCACATGAGTAATATTCCTCTCAAATTCATCAAAAGTGTACTTGTATAGGCCTGCTCAGGTCATCACACAATAGGATCACCAGAACTTACGTTATTTTTCATATCCACAAACCAGGATATCGATGACCAGAAACATTATTAAGTTTGGTTATTCATTGGTGTCATAGAAATTGCAACAAGGGCTGATTAAAAAGCCTCTTCATGTTAGAACAAAGGAACAACTCGAAGACTTACTCGTTGAACGCCTAGGGAAGGCACAACATGTGTGTTTAGCCTCCGCGTTGAGCAAGCTAACCGAGAAGTGGTGATCATAGCTTATGAAATAGAAAATGATAAACACTCTTAATTCTAATATGTATTTTAAGAGGTGCACAAAAGGCAGAAATAACATGTAAAAGGAGACAGAGGAGAGTTTAGCACAAATAACTTGTCAACAAAATAAGTGGACTTTTATCATAAAATACAAACCAAATTCTTTGTTAAAACAAGATAAAATGTATTACTACAATTCTTTACACTATCAGAGTATACAAGTTATACAATATATTAGGCGAAAATTTCAGAATTTACAAGATTTTGAAGACCATAGAATTGAGAACCTATGTGTTTCCGACTCTCCAAAAGTATATATTGTGATCAAACACACACCCGTGAGATTTTTGAAGAGTCTGAGAACCCCCGCTTTTCATGCTCTCCTTCGTGAACATGTTGAACCCTTAATGAACATTCCCTTTTGTGCAATTTTTGTTCTTTTACTCACTCGGATGTGATCATCGATGGGACCATTTTTGAATTTCTTCTTGTGATGGTGGATTGAATAATTAACAATTTAGACTTGCATATGACGACTCTTTGGCCTCAAAGACTTCCTCATATGTTCTTTTCTATGTTCCCTCATTGATTTTCTTCTTTTTGTGTCATCAAATTTAATAGAGTCTTGTGATTCACTAGAATTACTAGAAATATCAACAAGTGCTTCTTCAATATCTTTTTGATGTCTTCTTCTTCTTCTATTATGCCTAGGTGTAAGATGAAGTTTCTGAATGCTGAAACAAATGCAAGTGCAACAACAATCTAAGGTTGTAAAGCAAGTGGAGAAACAAGCCCAAGTAGTTCTACAAAGTATGTGACAAATGCACTGACAAATTCCCAACTTGTAAAGCAAGTAAAGGAACAAGAAAACTGCAAATAAACATAGGAAAATCAAGTTAGTTACTACTTCTGTTTCAATTTGTTTGACTTGATTCAGAGTACGAGAGTCAAACTAAATACAAACATAGAATCTTCAACTATTTGAAATAAGATGTAAATATTCTTTGGCTATCCAAAATGCAACTAAGACAAACAAATTAAAACAGAGAGAGTACAATGATATAATCATGTTAGAGCTATGTTACAGTCAAATATGAAGGGCAAATACGAGACAACTTGCTAACAACAACGATACAAAATGACTCAAAACTCTAACGGAGAATGAAATTAAGATATTTTTCTGTAGTAGATAGAGGAGTACAATTACCATTTTTCCTAAAACAAGACAATCAAATTATAGTTGAATAACATTTTGTGGAAAACCTTGATATCTGGTGTATTTTACACAAATTCCTTGATATCATTTTACTAAACATTAAAAATCTTCTACATAAGAAGTCACAGTCAATCAGTCTATCTTCCAAAAACAAACACAGTGAAATTTCACAAATAGGATCTGAACAGGATAGAGTATACGCAGGCCTTGCTATCACCTTGAGAAAGATCCCCGACTCAATTGCAGCAATTTTAGGTGTAAAAAAAAAAAAACATAACAACTAAAAACAGAAAAAGTACAAAGGCTACTAGAAAAGAAAATAAACAACAACAGGATAATATAATAACGCGAAACACAAGAACCAAATGAAGATAGATATAAAAAATCAGAACTAACAATCAGTCTATATTGCATATATATAGAATATTGTAAGGAATTAAGAAACTAACCAAAGTATAATAGGATTGAAACCATGGCTGATTTCAAGAGTTGAGGGATTCAAAAATTTTCTATGTAACAAAGAAAATCCCATGTTGGGGCACATGTTGTACTGAAATGTTAATCAATTAACTATATCAAAACATAATTTAAAAAAAAATCAAATGGAGAAATTTTACCCTAAAAATTAACATACCTACAAGTTTTTCCAGACAAAACATCAAGTGGATGACCAAACAATTCGCCAACAATATCACCAAAATCTGATAATAATGCACCCATCACATTCCCCATTCTTCACTAATTATAACAAACTCATAATTTCCTGCAACTAAATACAATTCTCATTCACTAAATAACAAATTATTAATAAATTTCAACAAAGGATAATTTTACTATACTAATTAATTAAAACTGAAAAGGAAAAAGGAAAACTTACAGAAAGTTGATTAGGCATCGAATAAATAATCACAGGAATATTTAATTAGGCATTTTGCCAACAGTGAATAATTGCTATCTTTCACATTTGTTTCATGTGTTAAAAACGAGAGTAAATACGAGGAATTAATACGCAGTAAAGTTTATTTTGTATTAAAAAAAATGAGAGTCACTCAACTTGAGATTTTTCATTAAAAAAAAGCGCTTTACCCCTTAACATTTTGAATTTGAGAAACTATTATACCTCTCACATGAGTAATATTCCTCTCAAATTCATCAAAAGTGTACTTGTTTAGGCCTACTCATGTCATCACACAATAGGATCACCAGATTTTATGTTATTTTAAATATCTACAAACCAGGATATCGATGACCAGAAACATTATTAAGTTTGGTTATTCATTGGTGTCATATAAATTGCAACAAGGGCTGATTAAAAAGCCTCTTCATGTTAGAACAAAGGAACAACTCGAAGACTTACTCGTTGAACGCCTAGGGAAGGCACAACATGTGTGTTTAGCCTCCGCGTTGAGCAAGCTAACCGAGAAGTGGTAATCAAAGCTTATGAAATAGAAAATGATAAACACTCTTAATTCTAATATGTATTTTAAGAGGTGCACAGAAGGCAGAAATAACATGTAAAAGGAAACAGAGGAGAGTTTAGCACAGATAACTTGTCAACAAAATAAGTGGACTTTTATCATAAAGTACAAACCAAATTCTTTGTTAAAACAAGATAAAATGTATTACTACAATTCTTTACACTATCAGAGTATACAAGTTATACAATATATTAGGCGAAAACTTCAGAATTTACAAGATTTAGAAGACCATAGAATTGAGAACCTATGTTTTTCCGACTCTCCAAAAGTATATATTGTGATCAAACACACACCCGTGAGATTTTTGAAGAGTCTGAGAACCCCCGCTTTTCATGCTCTCCTTCGTGAACGTGTTGAACCCTTAATGAACATTCCCTTTTGTGCAAATTTTATTCTTCTACTCACTCGGATGTGATCATCGATAGGACCATTTTTGAACTTCTTCTTCTTGTGGTGGTGGATTGAATCATTAACAATTTGGACTTGCATATGATGACTCTTTGGCCTCAAAGACTTCCTCAGATGTTCTTTTCTATGTTCTCTCATTGGTTTTCTTCTTTTTGTGTCATCAAATTTAACAGAGTCTTGTGATTCACTAGAATTACTAGAAATATCAACAAGTGCTTCTTCAATATCTTTTGGATGTCTTCTTCTTCTTCTATTATGCCTAGGTGTAAGAAGAAGTTTCTGAATGTTGAAACAAATGCAAGTGCAACAATAAACTAAGGCTGAAAAGCAAGTGGAGAAACAAGCCCAAGTAGTTCTACAAAGTATGTGACAAATGCACTGACAAATTCCCAACTTGTAAAGCAAGTAAAGGAACAAGAAAACTGCAAATAAACATAGGAAAATCAAGTTAGTTACTACTTCTGTTTCAATTTGTTTGACTTGATTCAAAGTACGAGAGTCAAACTAAATACAAACATAGAATCTTCAACTCTTTGAAATAAAATGTAAATGTTCTTTGGCTATCCAAAATGTAACTAAGACAAACAAATTAAAACAGAGAGAGTACAATGATATAATCATGTTAGAGCTATGTTACAGTCAAATATGAAGGGCAAATACGAGACAACTTGCTAACAACAACGATATAAAATGACTCAAAA
Source organism: Solanum stenotomum (assembly GCF_019186545.1). Taxonomy (NCBI): domain Eukaryota; kingdom Viridiplantae; phylum Streptophyta; class Magnoliopsida; order Solanales; family Solanaceae; genus Solanum; species Solanum stenotomum. Next base: position 47,569,404 of record NC_064292.1, read on the forward strand.
CTCTAACGAAGAACGAAATTAAGATATTTTTCTACAGTAGATAGAGGAGTACAATTACCATTTTTCCTAAAACAAGACAATCAAATTATAGTTGAATAACAATTTGTGGAAAACCTTGATATCTGGTGTATTTTGCACAAATTCCTTGATATCATTTTACTAAACATTAAAAATCTTCTACATAAGAAGTCACATTCAATTAGTCTATTTTCCAATAACAAACACAGTGAAATTTCACAAATAAGATCTGAACAGGATAGAGTATACGCAGGCCTTNTTTTTCCTAAAACAAGACAATCAAATTATAGTTGAATAACAATTTGTGGAAAATCTTGATATCTGGTGTATTTTGCACAAATTCCTTGATATCATTTTACTAAACATTAAAATTCTTCTACATAAGAAGTCACATTCAATCAGTCTATCTTCCAATAACAAACATAGTGAAATTTCACAAATAGGATTTGAACAGGATAGAGTATACGCAGGCCTTGCTATCACCTTGAGAAAGATCCTCGACTCAATTGCAGCAATTTTAGGTTTTAAAAAAAAAACATAACAACTAAAAACAGAAAAAGTACAAAGGCTACTAGAAAAGAAAATAAACAACAACAGGATAATATAATAACGTGAAACACAAGAACCAAATGAAAATAGATATAAAAAATCAGAACTAACAATCAGTCTATATAGCATATATATAGAATATTGTAAGGAATTAAGGAACTAACCAAAGTATAATAGGATTAAAACCATGGCTGATTTCAAGAGTTGAGGGATGCAAAAATTTTCTATGTAACAAAGAAAATCCCATGTTGGGGCACATGCTGTACTAAAAAGTTAATCAATTAACTATATCAAAACATAATTTAAAAAAAATCAAATGGAGAAATTTTACCCTAAAAATTAAGATAAAAAAATTAACATACCTACAAGCTTTTCCAGACAAAAGATCAAGTGGATGACCAAACAATTTGCCAACAATATCACCAAACCTGATAATAATGCACCCATCACATTCCCCATTCTTCACTAATTATAACAAACTCATAATTTTCTGCAATTAAATACAATTCTCATTCACTAAATAACAAATTATTAATAAATTTCAACAAAGGATAATCTTACTATACTAATTAATTAAAACTGAAAAGGAAAAATGAAAACTTACAGGAAGTTGATTAGGCATTGAATAAATAATCACAGAAATAATTAATTAGGCATTTTGCCAACAGTGAATAACTGCTATCTTTCACGTTTGTTTCATGTGTTAAAAACGAGAGTAAATACGAGGAATTAATACGCAGTAAAGTTTATTTTGTATAAAAAAAAATGAGAGTCACTCAACTTGAGATTTTTCATTAAAAAAAAGCGTTTTACCCTTAACATTTTACGTTATTTTTCATATCCACAAACCAGGATATCGATGACCAGAAACATTATTAAGTTTGGTTATTCATTGGTGTCATAGAAATTGCAACAAGGGCTGATTAAAAAGCCTCTTCATGTTAGAGCAAAGGAACAACTCGAATACTTACTCGTTGAACGCCTAGGGAAGGCACAACATGTGTGTTTAGCCACCGCGTTGAGCAAGCTAGCTGAGAAGTAGTGATCAAAGCTTATGAAATAGAAAATGATAAACACTCTTAATTCTAAGATGTATTTTAAGAGGTGCACAGAAGGCAGAAATAACATGTAAAAGGAAACAGAGGAGAGTTTAGCACAGATAACTTGTCAACAAAATAAGTGGACTTTTATCATAAAATACAAACCAAATTCTTTGTTAAAACAAGATAAAATGTATTACTACAATTCTTTACACTATCAGAGTATACAAGTTATACAATATATTAGGCGAAAACTTAAGAATTTACAAGATTTAGAAGACCATAGAATTGAGAACCTATGTTTTTCCGACTCTCCAAAAGTATATATTGTGATCAAACACACACCCGTGAGATTTTTGAAGAGTCTGAGAACCCCCGCTTTTCATGCTCTCCTTCGTGAACGTGTTGAACCCTTAATGAACATTCCCTTTTGTGCAAATTTTGTTCTTCTACTCACTCGGATGTGATCATCGATAGGACCATTTTTGAACTTCTTCTTCTTGTGGTGGTGGATTGAATCATTAACAATTTGGACTTGCAAATGATGACTCTTTGGCCTCAAAGACTTCCTCATATGTTCTTTTCTATGTTCCTTCATTGATTTTCTTCTTTTTGTGTCATCAAATTTAATAGAGTCTTGTGATTCACTAGAATTACTAGAAATATCAACAAGTGTTTCTTCAATATCTTTTTGATGTCTTCTTCTTCTTCTATTATGCCTAGGTGTAAGAAGAAGTTTCTGAATGTTGAAACAAATGCAAGTGCAACAACAATCTAAGGCTGTAAAGCAAGTGGAAAAACAAGCCCAAGTAGTTCTACAAAGTATGTGACAAATGCACTGACAAATTCCCAACTTGTAAAGCAAGTAAAGGAACAAGAAAACTGCAAATAAACATAGGAAAATCAAGTTAGTTACTACTTCTGTTTCAATTTGTTTGACTTGATTCAGAGTACGAGAGTCAAACTAATAACAAACACAAAATCTTCAACTTTTTGAAATAAAATGTAAATATTCTTTGGCTATCCAAAATGCAACTAAGACAAACAAATTAAAACAGAGAGAGTACAATGATATAATCATGTTAGAGCTATGTTACAGTCAAATATGAAGGGCAAATACGAGACAACTTGCTAACAACAACGATATAAAATGATTCAAAATTCTAACGGAGAACGAAATAAAGATATTTTTCTACAGTAGATAGAGGAGTACAATTACCATCTTTCCTAAAACAAAACAATCAAATTATAGTTGAATAACAATTTGTGGAAAACCTTGATATCTGGTGTATTTTGCACAAATTCCTTGATATCATTTTACTAAACATTAAAAATCTTCTACATAAGAAGTCACATTCAATCAGTCTATTTTCCAATAACAAACAAAGTGAAATTTCACATATAGGATCTGAACAGGATAGAGTATACGCAGGCCTTGCTATCACCTTAAGAAAGATCCTCGACTCAATTGCAGCAATTTTAGGTGTAAAAAAAAAAACATAACAACTAAAAACAGAAAAAGTACAAAGGCTACTAGAAAAGAAAATAAACAACAACAGGATAATATAATAACGCGAAAGACAAGAACCAAATGAAAATAGATATCAAAAATCAGAACTAACAATCAGTCTATATTGCGTATATATAGAATATTGAAAGGAATTAAGAAACTAACCAAAGTACAGTAGGATTGAAACCATGGCTGATTTCAGGAGTTGAGGGATGGAAAAATTTTCTATGTAACAAAGAAAATCCCATGTTGGGGCACATGCTGTACTGAAAAGTTAATCAATTAACTATATCAAAACATAATTAAAAAAAAATCAAATGGAGAAATTTTACCCTAAAAATTAAGATAAAAAAATTAACATACCTACAAGCTTTTCCAGACAAAAGATCAAGTGGATGACCAAACAATTTGCCAACAATATCACCAAAACCTGATAATAATGCACCCATCACATTCCCCATTCTTCACTAATTATAACAAACTCATAATTTCCTGCAATTAAATACAATTCTCATTCACTAAATAACAAATTATTAATAAATTTCAACAAAGGATAATCTTACTATACTAATTAATTAAAACTGAAAAGGAAAAAGGAAAACTTACAGGAAGTTGATTAGGCATCGAATAAATAATCACAAGAATAATTAATTAGGCATTTTGCCAACAGTGAATAACTGCTATCTTTCACGTTTGTTTCATGTGTTATAAATGA
>NC_064292.1:47575010-47618422 GCF_019186545.1 Solanum stenotomum
TTTTTTCCATATCCAGTATTACTCTTTATTCTCTTTTTTATTTGTGCTAAGTTTGAAATTATGCACAAAAATTAAAGAAATAAATTAATAAAGTGAACAAACAATCTAAATTTCAAATATATGAAATATAAATACATATCTCGTCATTAATTCAAGTAGATTTGGAATTGCTCTTTTACTCCAAGAATCCCCCAAACACGAAAATCTAACCTTTTGTATTCAACGACATAAGCAGAAAAAGATATAGAGTTATATATATATATATATATATTCACTTTAAACTATGAATTAATTATGCGTCAGTATGACTTACCAAATAAATTAATGAAAATATAATCAATTACTAAAATTTTGAGTGATATATTCAAATATTTATTGCATTAAAAGATCATCAAAAAGTAGCAAAATATTGCAAAAGAAATAGATTACCAAAATTTTAAGAGATATAATTAGTTATTAATTAATATTACAATAAAAGATAGTCAAAATCTGCAAAAGAAATTTTAAACACTGCTTTATATATAGCATTGATGCAAAATTGGAGAAATTTTTTCAGAAGGATTAGATTTGATTATGTTACTATTGAAATAACAATACAGTCACTCAAATTTATCTGTATTAGATAGAAAATACCTGTGATGCTTGGACAAGATTGAACAAAATTAATAAATTACATAAAGTTATGTATGAACAATCAAGGCTCAAGATATTTCCTCACTATCAATATTGAGATTTGAAAACATACAGTAAGTAAAGAGAAAAGAAGAGACAGATAACGTAGTGGATAGAATTAAGGATAACAATGAGAAGTTATAACTGCTTTAAATTTAAAACTGTTTTAAAATTATTTATCAATTGTAAAAAAATATTAAATCTTTTTTTTAAGATGCCGACATTTGTTATTATGTGTGTATGTTGATGACATGTGTCTATTTTTATTTTAAATTTTGAATTGTAATATTTAATTATTTAATTAGTAATATAATACTTAATTATTTATAATTTAAAATTTTTGAAAATCTGTGGTAGTGACATGTGGCGTTTTTTCTTCTCCTATTATATATAGATAGATTTTTATAATGTAAAAATTGGTGTTTAATTAATATGAATTAAAAATGTATAATATGAATACATGCATAAATCAAATATTCATCAAACACTTCGGCAAATTTTATTTGTGTAACTGTTTTTATCAAAAAACAATAAGAAAAGTGTAAAACATTTATTTTTTATAACTATGCATAATTTTTTTTGACGAAATAACTTTTTTCCTTTTTCTTTGGATGTGATTTTGTAGTTGTTGAGACAAAAGTCACTATAATCAACTTCATATTTAGAATTAACACTATCAGTGAGATTTGTGTATGCATTATATAGATATATTAACTTTTTAAGCATTAAAATCTCTTATCAATAATTGTAAACCGTTAGTTTTTGTTGATTTTTTTTCCTTCTTTGTTTATAATTTTTAATGATTTTAAGTTTTTCGTTTTCTTTGCAGGACGATTGGTGTTTAATTCGATGGATTTGAATCTTTATTTTGATTTTTGATTTTAGTATATTATTAAAGTTATTATCTACACATATTTAATGTATAGCATTTATTTAATGAATAATATTATTTAATAATAAGTTAAATTTTAAAATTGTCAATAAATTAGTATTCATAATTATATTTATCAACTAACACGTATAGTAGTAATACTATAAAAAAAGTAATAAAACCATAAAAGTATTAAATTTCATACTTTTTTCCCTTTAATTTCTTTCTTTTGACATTTAAGCTCTCTTTTCTTTTTTTTGCATGAATTTTCATTTTCTAGAGTTTCAAATTAACTTGATCCATGTTGTATCTACTAATATTGGAAAATTTATTTCATAGAATCGAGAAAAATAGCAACAAAAGATTAACCGAAAGAAAAAACTTTGTTGTGATTTAATCAAAAGAAATGGGTTTAACAGTTGGGGAAAAGATCTGAAATATATTCGAACTTTGACTGAAATTGTTGTTACGATACCGAACTTTGGAAAGGACCTTTTACCCGCATGCACTATTTAATAGTGTATTTTAAAGGTATATATATGCCCACGTAAACATCATAAATATTGCATTATTATAAATAGTAATGTGTCCACGTGGGCACATATATACCTTTAAAATACACTATTAAATAATGCAGGGGGTAAAAGGTCCTCCATAAAATTTGATACCGTAACAACAATTTCGACCAATATTAAAATATTTTTCAGACCCTTTTCCCTACTATAACTTATAAGTTAGTCACTTTTTATAGTGGTTCCATTACACCTGTATAATTGTCTAATAGATTCAAAAAATAATCTTTTAATATATGATAGGCTTTAATACTTTCTTTGAATATAAATATTCTACAATATTATATATGTGTGAGTAAGTTTAATAGTAATCCTAAAAATTTTGAGAAATAGAAAATTTGTATTGTTGAGGATTGTTATTGACATATCTTTAAAATATATGGCTTATTTCTAGCCATTGATTTAACATTAAAAGTATATATTATCTAGTTTAAAATGCAAAAAGTGTATTATTTTTCAAATCTAAAATGTAAAGGGCGTAAAGTAATTTTTTTATGATAAATTTAATTGAGTGATTTTATAAGAGAAAAATCCTAAGTTGAGTGATTTTTTTAATACACAACAAAGTTCGATTTTGATATGTAATTTTCGATAGTTGAGCAACCTTTCGAGATATTTACTCTATATATAAATTATCTGCTAATTTTATCATAAGAAATCAAGTGAATTTATCACACTATAAGAAAAGTGAATTTTAAACTTCATTTTTTTAGGTCAAAATATGAATTCGTTCATTATATGCATATTTATAATGATTAATTTTTCTATCGATCGTCATGATTTATTTTTTAATTCACCATTAAGAAAGAGTTAAAATTCAGTCACTAAAAATAATAATATTCAATTGTAATAAATTAATTAACCCTAAATAGAAAAAAGATTTATGCCGTAGTTTTTTCCATTAAATTTACATTTTGACCTTTTTGGAGAGGCTATTTTCCTCTGAAATGGAGCAAGAATCATCCATGATGTTGACAGGGATTGGGTTTGAGAAATGGATCAAGAAGGATCGATGAGGAAACTACGACATCTTTAGTATCGGGATTCGAGTTTCTTCTGGTAAATTAGTATCGGGATTCAGGGCCGAAAGGTTTGTGGGAGCACATTCAAATTATAAATTTTAGTATATAATTATCCAAAAAATAAGAAGATTGAATCTCTAGTATATTAATTATAAATCTTTGTTTCTCAAGTGTTTTTAGAGAGGAATCCGATGAGGAGGTTATAAATACATAATGAAGTGTTTTTTGTTTGCTCAAGTTTTTGTGTGAACAAAACCAACTTACGATTAAATTATCGGTCTTAATATTAGTATTAATATAGATATGGATAAATTAGTTGTATTGGATGCATATGGCAGTGATGCGAAAATAATTAAATAAAGAATTGAGAATTCATATAATCGATCTTGACTTGAGTTTCGTAGTTATTGTTGTTGTTGGAATACACACAACAAAACGTAATTACATTCTAACAGTTAAACTCAATTATCTGCTAACTAATTAATTACATGGTCTATCAAACATGTCAGACAATGTAATTAATCGTAATTACACCATAACAGAGTGACTTTCGAAACAAGTCCTAATTAAACATGAAACATGTGAAAAATCAAACATCTCTAAACTTTTGGCCTGAAAATTTGGCCATAATAGTATTTTACCTATGTTATTTTACCTTTTAAAACATTTTTACCCTTTTAACTTTAATACTTTTTAACTAAAAATTGAAAAAAAGGTCAGTTTATTTTAAAATAAAAAAGATATTATAATTTTTTTAAATTTCTGCCCAAATTCTGACCAAATTCTCGCCATTTAGCATTACCCTTATTTTTTATTATCCAAACCTCTATTCACTATTATGAATTTTAATTTTTCAAACTAAGTCTACATAAGTTAATAGTCTAGTTAGTAGGGTCTTACGATTATATCTTTTTCATTTTTGTCAACTAAAGACAGTAAATCGTTAATATAAATATTAACCAATGGAATTAATATAACTACTTGAAACAGTTTGAGATAATCGAATTGTTAAGAAGCATCATGCCTAATTTGCAAGACATTTAGGTATAGTAGTTTGTGATCGCAATATATGTCCGTTGTGCATACATTTATGGGCTGACATCGAGGAATATAAGATGAATCCTGTGTTGACAAGTGCTTTTCTTTTTTAGTTTTTTATCGGTGTCTGGTACTTACCATTTCACCACAATACTTGTTGGTATATGTTAACAATTGTTATGGTAAGGATTTAAACAATTTTTGTTTTGCCTTCTTTCTCCTTTCACATGAAGAAATTTTTGAACCCAAACCTCTTCTAGCTAAAAACTAATCTAAACCAATGAGTCATGTAACTTAATTGAGTTTTTGGCCAAAATTATCCTTAAACTATATACCAAATTTAAGCTACATCCTTAAAGTATCATTCTTAGTAGAAAACATCCTTCAACTATTTAAAAGTGAACAATTTTCATCCTTCTACTTGAATTTATCAGAAAACTAATAGATCCCACAAAAATCAACTGATCCCTTCGTAATTATTATTCTTAGATATGCCAAAAATACTATCATGAACTTTTTTGGTAATTGAGTTTAGCATTATGCAAAATCTTTTAATTTGACTTTTTTTCATTTATTTTTCATGTAATTTGATATTAAAAATATTATTAGTTGAAATATGTTTCTTCTCAATTGAATATGCTAGAATAGGCGTTTGTTGGAGACTTCCACTTCCAATAATGTAGAATGACACTCAAATGTGAGACATAATCAATATTTTGATCACTTCAATATCAGATTGTCCAAAAATTTATTGATCTAAATACTGTATAACTTTGAAAAAGGTAACGATAATTAAGCTCCAACTTCTTTCCATTACTAAATGAGAAAAAGAGCATATCGTGTATCCTCACACCTTCCAAACATTTTTTGTTTCAGTAAGCAATGGTGTCTAAGATTTCTAATATTTTTTTCAGGAACTTCGGTAATGAAATTACTCAAGAAAACTTTTGTTGATAGTCACGTGAACTGATCATATTTTTGTAGGATCCCTTAGCTTTGACGATATCTCACAGAAGGATGGATATTGTTAACTTTCAAATACTTAAAGGATGTTTTTTGCTAAAAAAGATATTTTAACAATGTAATTTAAGTTTAAGATATAATTTGAGGATGTTTTTGGCCAAACACTCAAACTTACTTATAAGTACGAAAGTTAAATTTTTAACTTTCCTTCTATAAATAGCACGACTCAATATTATATTCTGCTCTTGTTATGGTTGTTTATAGTCTTTTACTTCTTTCCTTCTTTATATTTTTAAAATTTTTATTACTCATATCATTACTTTACTTTACTAACTCAAAGAAAGACTTGTTTTGGTTTAATNAGTTGAAATATGTTTCTTCTCAATTGAATATGCTAGAATAGGCGTTTGTTGGAGACTTCCACTTCTAATAATATAGAATGACACTCAAATGCGAGACATAATCAATATTTTGATCACTTCAATATCAGATTGTCCAAAAATTTATTGATCTAAATACTTTATAACTTTGAAAAAGGTAACGATAATTAAGCTCCAGCTTCTTTCCGTTACTAAATGAGAAAAAGAGCATATCGTGTATCCTCACACCTTCCAAACATTTTTTGTTTCAGTAAGAAATGGTGTCTAAGATTTCTAATATTTTTTTCAGGAACTTCGGTAATGAAATTACGCAAGAAAACTTTTGTTGATAGTCACGTGAACTGATCATATTTTTGTAGGATCCCTTAGCTTTGACGATATCTCACAGAAGGATGGATATTGTTAACTTTCAAATACTTAAAGGATGTTTTTTGCTAAAAAAGATATTTTAACAATGTAATTTAAGTTTAAGATATAATTTGAGGATGTTTTTGGCCAAACACTCAAACTTACTTATAAGTACGAAAGTTAAATTTTTAACTTTCCTTCTATAAATAGCACGACTCAATATTATATTCTGCTCTTGTTATGGTTGTTTATAGTCTTTTACTTCTTTCCTTCTTTATATTTTTAAAATTTTTATTACTCATATCATTACTTTACTTTACTAACTCAAAGAAAGACTTGTTTTGGTTTAATAAAAAGAAATGGGTTTAACAGTTAGGGGTTGTTTGGTAGTGTGTTAGAAAAATTAATGCATGCATTAAATACTAATACCTTATTTGGTACTTTTTCCATCCTATATATAACTAATGCAAATAATTAATTATAGGAAAAAGAATTAAAAATACCCTCTAACTTTCATTTTTTAGTTGATCGTACCCTTACCGTTAGTATCAAGTTATTCATACTCCTACCGTTAAGAAACTATAAGGTGTTAACGGTACGGGTAATGTCAACTAATAAATAAAAGTTGAGGGGTATTTTTGATCATTAATTTTCTCTTAGTTATACGCTTTATTGTGTATTAAGGTGTGTATTACTAATAAATGGTTTTAACTTTTAATGCATGCTTACGAATTTACTATGATCCAATTACCCCTTAAATATAACTTTTTATGCGATGCATGCTATGTTTAGTTATTCCTATATAAACCTGCCTTATAAAAGAAAAATGTCTCTCATTATTTTTTGCTAAATAAATTATATTTTTTTGTTTCTTGGAATTAAGAAATAATTATTAAGGTGGAGTGAAAATGCAGTTACTATGAATTTTTATTAAAATTTTGATTTTATTAAGTCATTAATTTTATCAAGACGCCCTTGATTACCTACAAATTCAACCGTCTTACAAACTTTAAATCGTATTAAGTCAACATAAATGTCCGCAAATTATTCTAAACAATATTTTCATTATAGAAAACAAATATTTGAATGCAAAATGTTAAAACTAATTAAGATCGTTCCTTGGTTCCTCCCAACTAACAAGAGTAACAAAACAAAATTTCTCCAACAAGATTTTCACATAGTCATGATCACCGCTACTATAGTTATTTTATTTTATTTTCTTTTGTTTTGATTTCAAGAAAATTTGTATGCCTTTCCAACCTAATTATAAGAATCACAAAAAAAAAGGAGATATTTATATTATATAATTTTTTCCTATACAATGGAAAACTTTACAGATTTCTTAACAAAATTAACGTGTAAGATATATAGATGAGCAAATTAAAATTGAAATTATCTAAATTTTCTTAGGTCACAAGTTTTGAAATTTGTAAAAAAAATAAAATATAACTTGATCATTAAAAATCGAGAAAATAGTCAACTACGGCAAGTAACGGGGGATTCATATGCCGGCAATTTTTTTTAATGAATACCATAAGTTTTTCAAAATATTTTCAATATATAAATTTGAGATTGGAGAACATTAAAAGTGTAGAAAACTTAATATAAATTAGTAAAAGTAATTTTAGAGGGAAAAACTTTCATTATTCAATATAAAAGCAAAATATGAGTGTATGTCTCCTTATTGTCATTTTCCTCTTTTACGTGATACAGTTCAAATTTCGAAATTCAAACAGTTTAAGTTTGATAGTAAATTTAAACATGAAATATTTAAGTTTTTAAAAATAATTCTTTTATGTTTTAATACTGTAAAACAATAGTTTGCAATTCAAAATATTTAAAAGATATATGAAAAAATTATGATCAAGATAAACTTATTTGTATCAAAATTTCAAAAATGATTTTAAAAAATTACATATAAACCTAACAAACATATGATGTCATGAGTTTAGGTCACAAAAGTAATTTCCTTTTATAACACTGAAATACACGCAAACTTCCTCCTATATAAACTTTGCCTTGTAAAAAAAAATTAAATCTCTCATTACTCTTTGCTAAATAAATTATAAATTTTTTTGTTTCTTTAGATTTAAGAGAAATAATTATTAAGGAAAATGAAAATACAGTTGATGTGGTCGAACACGGCGCCATTAATAGTGGTGATGATGATGGTGATGGTGATGGTGGTCGTCACGGAAAACGTTACGTATGATGGAAGGTCATTGATAATAGATGGCCAAAAGAAAATGTTATTTTCTGGTTCTATTCATTATCCAAGAAGCACTCCCGATGTATGTATTTTCTCTCTATCTTTTACTTGCTATACGCTATGAATTTCATCGTTAAATTACTTTTTATTTATTAGAATATTTTGATAATTCATCGCTAAAATGAATAATGAGTTTTGTTTTTAGCTATATAGAAGTAGTATTCGTTATTTAAGACTATATTTACTCAGAAATGAGTTCAGAATTTTTATTCGATTCAAAATTGAGTTCTTTTTCAACTAAAATTAGTGAGTTCTGCCAAACACAAAATTAGTACTAGGGTGGATCTGTTCCTTCGAAAAATTCTGTTTATATGAGATCTTTATCAATTTTGTTTAATATGTTTATAGTAATAGGTAATTTAGCATATAAAAAATTACATGTAATATACTCCCTCTAATCCGTATTAATTGAACCCACCATTTAAGAAAAAAATTAAGGACATAAATTAAAACAAATCCCAACAATTTTTTTGAACTTAAAATAATTTACTTATTTTGAACTATGAAAAAAAATTCAGTAATTCAGTTAATATGAAACAAAAACGGTAATTAGTTATCTAACTTAATTGACTCTTAATGACAAAAACTGTAACTCTCATCTACTGCATTTAAGTTTGTTGAAATTATACTTGGTGTAGTACTCCGTTTGTCCTACAATAATTGTCCACTATTGAGTATTGACTTGACACAATCTTTAAGAAATAATAAATAATATGGGTAATATTATTATATTATCCTTTGATTTTATTAAATTTAATGTTTTGAGAAATATGTTAGATGATAAATAATATTTAATAGCAAGGATAAAATAGACGACACAAAAGGTAAATTATCTCTTGATTTTTTAAAAATTGGATAAGTATTGTTGGATAACTATTTTTAGTATAATGGATAACTATTATTGGACTGAGTCAATTAATATAATTGACTCGGTCGCTTATTTGGTATTTTGTGTATCAACATATAATTTTAAAAAATAACTAGTAGAAATATTATAATAAACAATTTCTTGCTTTTCTAAATTATTGAATATATTTGAATAAGTATATTTTAGTTACATCGTTGGAAGAATTCATTTGTAAATGTAACAAACAAACAAAATTAACTAATAGTAGTTTTTTTAAAGAGACTTAATAATAAGGAATTTATATTTGGTTCTGCCGTTTGATATTCAAAGTCTCTGGTGATAATTACAAAGAAAACAATAAAGATTCTACTAGTTATCTTATTTAACATCAAAATAATTTCTTGTTTTTCTGAATTATCCTTCTGTCCATTTTTAATTGTCGTTCTTTTCAAAAGTCCATTTGATTAATTTTCAAAGTTAAATTAGGTTACATTAATTTGATATTTAAAATAAAAAATTTAGATATTCAAAAACTATTCGAAAAGTATTATAAATTTCAATTATTTTGCATATCAATATGATGAAAAAATACATCATAAAATATTTGTTAAAATTATTATTGTTTGACTCTAAAAAAGGAAACTATGATAATTAAAAGTGGACGAAGATAGTATTGAATATATTTGAACAAGTATCTTAAAGTTACATTGTTGGAACTTGGAAGAGTCCATTTGTAAATGTAACAAACACACAAAATAATTTAATAGTTTTTTGAAAGAGTCTCAAATAATTAAGGAATTTATATCTAATATATTGCCGTTTGATATTCAAAGTCTCTAATGATAATTGCAAGGAAAACAACAAAGACACCACTAGTTATCTTATATTTAACATCTAAAAAATTGAGTTTTTTTTTTTAAAAGTTTCTAATCAATCACAAAACACAAACTTTCATCACCATATTTTTCCAATTTCTTCATTTTTCATTATTGTAGAATTACAAAATAAATATCCTCATCATTTTTAAATTTTGTGTGATATTATTTAATTGAGTATAAAATTTAAAAGTACCATTGTTTTAATGCAAACAACTTTAAAAACTAATTATCTAAAAGGTGAACTACCTCAGTCCCAATATGTGTAAAATATATGTAGGTAATTTCTTTTATTTGTTTAGGGTGACTTAATAATGAAGCTAGTAAAGTGTTTAGTTTAGGTCTCAAAATATTGAGGCGTCAACAAATTAAAAAGTTCCAAATTCATTTAAAAAGATATTATCTACCATTTATATAATGTATTTTAGAACTTTAATCTATCTTTTACAAAATGTATTTTAGAACTTTAAATTAAATTATTCAAATCTCTATATCAATTAATAAAAATTTTATAATATCATCCGAGAAATAACATCTCATTAATAATAATTGATCCTCAACATTAAAAATAACATGTAAAAAAAAATAAAAATTGCAAACTATTTTCTTGGTAAGACAACTGTGTGTATAAATATACTTAATACTTTTTATTAAAATTTTAATTTTATCAGGTTATTAAGGCCTTATTTGGTCTCATTTATTTGCACAATGAGATAATTCCAACCTAATCACATTAAGTACATTTTTTTTTTCAAAAAAAGAAATATATGTTAGATTAGTGAAAAAAACTTAACACCGTTGAGAATTTAAAATTCATATTTTTATTTTTTCTCTCTCTCAAACTTGTATCTTCTTTTTCTTTCTGAAAGCAACTAGTATCTATTAATTAGTCAACCCAATATTTTATATTTTTTTTCTTAAATCAGCAAATTATTAAATCTCGTTGAGATATTTTCGAAGTCAATTCTCCATCTTTATTCTATATTTTTAATACCTATTTTCAGTTATGAAACTAAAATTTAGAGACACCAACAAGATATCATAACTCAAGTCAAACAAAAAGAAAATAAAGCATTAAGATTTTTGTAGAAAAAAGATAAAAGAGAGAAAAGTTTGGTGGTAGATATTCTAGCATCAAGAGTTATCTTTGAGTTACAAAATTATAGAAACGAAGAATTCAATTTGCGGTCTGAATTTGTTCCTTTATGGATTTAAACAAACGTTCTGAAATGGGTTTGTTGAATTTGGTTTTGCAATTTCTTTTTACTAAATTTTAAATGGTTTGAGTTATAATTTAAATATGCTTTGAGTTATCTTTGAAACAATCCCAGAAATAAGAGAAGAGTCTATTGAAATTTTTGTATGTTTAACAATAAATAAATTATATTTGTTCAAATATTAAAATAAACCATCTTATCATTTAGTGTTCAGATCTAGAAACAACATCTTTATCATCGAACCTAATTTTACTAAGACACCTTCACCACATACAACAAATTCGATAAATTCACATACTTTAATCATATTAATTCAACAAAAATGTCCACAATTTATTCTAAACAACATTTTCATTATAAAAAATAAATATGTGAATGCAAAAAGTTAAAATTGAGATCATTCCTTGATTCTCCCAATTAACAAGAATAACAAAACAAAATTTTTCCAACAAGATTTTCATTTCGTCATGATCGCCGCTATTATAGTTACTTTTTTTTTTCTTTTGATTGATTGCTTAGAAAACTTGTATGTCTTTCCAACTTAATTATAAGAACTAGAAGAAAATATATTTATGTTAAATATTTTTTATTAAATTATAATTAATTTTAACTATATATATATATATATATATATATATTATATTTCATAGTGCAAAGAGTTAAAACTACTCCCATATTTTGATTCCTCCCAACTAACAATGGTAACAAAATAATATTTCTCCAACAAGATTTTCATGTAGTCATGGTCACCGCTATTATAGTTACTTTTTTTCTTCTTCTTTTGTTTGGTGATAGAAAAATTATACGTTTTAAAAAAATAATTATAACAACTATAAAAAAGAAGAAGATATTTATATAATAAATCGTTCGTTAAAATAATAATAATTTTTTATATATTTAATTAGCAATTATAATTATTTTGACCGATTGATCAAATATTTTAAAACCTTTAATTTAGTCCTTATTTAACTTGTTTGAATCATTTTTGGATTATTTTTCTTATTAAGTGATGCAATATTGAAAGCGAACTTATTAAAAATATACACTTGACATAAAAGAACATACATTTTAACCAAATATTTTGCACGAGATATTTTCTTTTTTTATGTTTAGTTATTGAATGATTATTTCTTTAACCACCTATAATCATTTCTCTCAAGTTTATAATAATTAAAATGAATCATATTTATCTTACCCTATTTTTGATCTTTGACCAAAATTGACCGAAATTGTTGTAACAATTTCAAACTTTGGGCAGGTCCTATAATCCCTACACCATTTAATAGTGTATTTTAAAGATATATAGGTGCTCACGTGGACATCATAAATATTTCATCATTATAAATAGTAATTTGTCCAGCTCGACACTTATATATCTTTAAAATACACTATTAAAGAGTGCATGGGGTAATAGGTCCTGCCCAAAGTTTGGAATTGTTACAACAATTTCGATCAAAATTCGAATATATTTCAGACCTTTTTGGTACTTCATATTTGAAGTTGTGGTTAATACTTTGAAGTTATTTGATGAATATTTTAAATTCGTAAAAAACGAAATCTTTATGTCTTGCAAGTATATATATAATATTGTATAGAATCATTGTATACTCAATGTATAAATAGTTGGATGAAATAATTGACTATGCAGGTATAAACAAAAAAAATTAAGTAGGTACTTAGTTGTAATATTTATATTAAACTTCAACTATCATTATTTTTAGAGAGAAGTATCAAAAACACCTTTAAACTTGGCGCAAATTATTAGTTTCATCCTCAAACTATTGACAGCCTTAAAAACACCCCTTTACTTGACTAATTGAAGCTAAATCCACCCCAGATCGTGCAACATAAGTGAAATACACTCCTAAATTCTCGTCAAATTTAGGGGTGTTTTCAACACTTCTCTCATTTTTTACTCCATGCTCCTACAAGAGTTTGAGACCACTTGCTATGTCATGTTGCATATTGAAAGTATATCGGGGGTGTATCTAAATTTAGTTATCAAGTACTCGTGTGTTTTTAAGGCTGTCAATAATTTAGAGATGAACTAATAATTTCCGCCAAGTTTAAGGATATTTTTTATACTTCTCTCTTATTTTTAATTTCACATTGTTTGCCTATCATTTTCAATTTTTGTGACATTCCATAAAGACAAAATTTCATATGTAACAAGACGTGTAATGTGATAACTAATTTTTCTTTTCGAATTTGTTTTTACTTATTTATTAAAGATGTGGCCATCTTTAATATCGAAAGCTAAACAAGGTGGAATAGATGTGATTGAGACTTATGTATTTTGGAACCTTCATGAACCCCAACCTGGACAGGTATTGGATGCAATGTTGTTATCAACATTTTTTTCGAATTATACGTTTACGCTAAATACTTTGTGCACTGAATTATTATTATTATTATTATTTTCATGTGATGTCAAGTATGATTTTAGTGGAAGACGTGACATAGTAGCATTTATAAAGCAAATTCAAGCACAAGGTCTCTATGCTTGTCTTCGTATTGGACCCTATATTGAGGCTGAATGGACTTATGGGTAATTAATAAAAAAAACACTACAAGTATTAATTTTTTTGGGGAAAAGGATTCGAAATATATTCGAATTTTCGGGAGGACCTATTACTCCTGCACTATTTAATATTAGTGTATTTTAGAGATATATAGGTGGTCACGTGGACATAAAAAATATTGCTTAATTATAAATAGTAACTTGTATATATATTTAAAATACACTATTAAATAGTGTGGGTAAGAGGTCCTGCCCAAAGTTTGAGATTGTTACAACAATTTCGGTCAAAGTCCGGATATATTTCAGACTTTTTTTCCATTTTTGTTTTAATCCAAAAAAACAATTCAGTATTATATTTTGATATATTTTCTTTGTATTTGGCTAATTTTTTGTTGAATTTTTAGGGGCTTCCCATTTTGGTTACATGATGTCCCTGGCATTGTTTATCGATCTGATAACGAACCGTTTAAGGTACGTAAATACGTAATAATACCTTTGTCTTTGAATTTTTTTGTTGGGTAATGTCAATATCCTGCCTATAGCAAATTCCATGAGGGGTTGCGTATCCTGGATCGGAGTCATGATCAAACATGATGTTTGCTTGGATTTAGTTAAGAAATAAAGTTGCGTCTTTGCTATGAGTTATAACTTTTGGTATGATGATAAGTGTTTGATCTTAACAAGTGGTATCAAAGCTAAGGTTGTGGGTTCTTGTTGCAAGAGCAACATTCTGCATGAGGCAGGTGTAGGGAGTGAGATTGTTTGTTTCGTGGATTTAGTTAAGAAATAAAGTTTTGACGTGATGGTAAGCTCTTGATCCTAATAGCCTTACTGTTAAATTTTCGATTCGACCACTTTTTTATTTTTAGTTTTGTTGGTTTGAATTTGTAGGAAAATTAACTGTTTTTTCTCTCTCTTTTTTTGCGATAGTTTTATATGCAAAACTTTACAACAAAGATAGTGAACTTGATGAAGTCAGAAGGGTTATATGCGTCACAAGGAGGTCCAATTATACTCTCACAGGTTAAATAACACGTTAATTACTTATCACGTCTTGCTTCACGAGAGCTAATTTGAATAGTCTTTAACTTATACAGATAGAGAACGAATATCAAAATAAAGAGAAATCATTCGGAGAAAAAGGACCCCCTTATGTTCTTTGGGCAGCAAAAATGGCTGTGGAACTTGAGACTGGTGTACCTTGGATCATGTGTAAACAAGATGATGCTCCTGATCCTATTGTATGTTCCATTTTCGATTCTTATTTTTATCGTAACAAGTAAACTGTTTTATTTTTTAAGATCCTAGTCTCACGTAACGTTTTAGTGACCTCATAAGGTAAAATAGTTACATGATTGATATCTTAATGTATGAAAATTAAACTCGTTACTTATTCATGATGTCAAGTGTTTGCACCACTAATTTAAAATATGTTTGTGTGTAGATTAACACATGCAATGGAAGGACTTGTGGAGAAACATTTAAAGGGCCTAATTCACCAAATAAGCCTTCAATTTGGACAGAAAATTGGACTAGCTTGTAAGTATTTTAAAACTCTATAAAATTTAACCACTTCAAGCCAAAATTACACAAGTATTTTATAGCGTAGAGGTGTTTGACGTACTTTTTGGGGGAGAATAAGTGATTTTTGAATAGTAGTAGACGTCTAAAAAAGCTTTAAAAATTTTCACTTTTGAAGCCTTGGTCAAGCACGAATACCTAATCGAAATTGTAAAAACTATTTTTCAAATTAATTAGTCAAACACAAACAACTACTCTTCACAAGTATTTTTTCAAAAAAACATTTTTTTCAAAATAAGCGGATTTCAAAAGTTTTGACTAAGAGCCCGTTTGGATTGACTTAAAAAAAGTAACTTTTTAAAGTGCTGGAACTTATTTTTAAAATAAGTAGTTATGTGTTTGGATAAAAGTGCTGCAGTTGAAAAAAAAGTTGTTGATGTGTTTGGCAAATAAGTGTTGGTAAATACTTTTTTTTATCAAAATGTTTGAAATACCCTTTAAGCTGTTAACATGATAAAAAGTTGATTAATTTAAGGTTTTTATACTTAAAAAAAAATTAAAACAAAATTAATTTATGTTTTACATCCATAAGTAATAATATTTTCCTATCATTCACATATTTCTTTACCACCTTATAAGAGGAATATAAATTCATATTTCAGAAATAATAATAATAATAATAATAATAATAAAATGATAATAATAATAATAGTAATAGTAATAGTAATAATAATNAAATATGTTTGTGTGTAGATTAACACATGCAATGGAAGGACTTGTGGAGAAACATTTAAAGGGCCTAATTCACCAAATAAGCCTTCAATTTGGACAGAAAATTGGACTAGCTTGTAAGAATTTTCAAACTCTACAAAATTTAACCACTCCAAGTCAAATTACATAACTATTTTATCGAGTTGAGGTGTTTAACTTACTTTTTTGGGTGCGAAAAGTGATTTTGAATAGTAGTAGAACTTGAAAAAAGCTAAAAAAAATTCACTTTTGAAGCCTTGGTCAAGCACGAATTCTTAATTCAATATTGTAAAAACTAATTTTCAAATTAATTAGTCAGACACAAACGACTACTCTTCAAAAGTATTTTTTCAAAATAAGCGGATTTCAAAAGTTTTTCAAAATTGCTAAAGTATTTTTTTAAAAAAAATTGTAGCTATCAAGTGTATGGGGAAAATGCAAAATACAGATCAGCAGAAGAAATGGCCTATCAGGTTGCTCTATTTATTGCTAGGAAGAATGGGACCTACATAAACTATTACATGGTAAATTTTCATGATAAAATATTTTGATCTTATTAATTTTTATATTACTTATCAGCCAATATCAACTTATTTGAGATTGAGGCGTAATGCGTTTTGCAGTATCACGGAGGCACAAATTTTGGTAGAAGTGCTGCAGAATTTATGATTACAAGTTATTATGATCAGGCCCCACTTGACGAGTATGGTAAGCTATTCTAAAACTAATCAAATTTAAGTTACACACTAGCACTCTTCACGCTAGGTGAATTTTACCTTGCGATAGCATATTACTTTATCATTTGTATCGAATCACGTATTACTAATATTATGTGAATTGTCTATACATAGAACGTAAACTCGTTTGTTATGCAGGTCTAATCAGTCAACCAAAATGGGGTCATTTTAAGGAATTACATGCAGCAGTAAAGCTATGCTCTGAGAACATACTTTCTACTTTTCCCACAATGCATTCTTTAGGTCCACTACAGGAGGTAATACATTACACAAGCCCTGTTTAGTTGGTCGGATTTACTGTTTACCTTTTTTCTAACCGTATACATAAATTATGCATTAGGCTTATGTATACGGTGGAGATTCAGAAACTAAATGCTCAGCATTACTGGTGAACACAGATCGTAGTTACAGAAATATAACAGTACAATTCCGGAATTTGACATATCAATTACCTCCAAAATCTATAAGCATATTGCCTGACTGCATAACTGTTGTCTTCAATACAGCTAAGGTAGATTCATTTTGAAAATCAACTTTCACGTATAAACTTTATCTACTATAACAGTAAAGTAACAGAACGGTTTTCATGTGGGATAATGTTAGGTGAGTACACAATTCAATACGAGAACTCCGACTACAGTATTCAAGTTTGATAGAGCTGAGAAATGGGAACAATTCCATGAGATAATTCCGCGATTTGATGCAACAACAGTTAGATCACAAACATTGTTGGAGCAAACAAATACTACAAAAGATGTCTCTGATTATCTTTGGTACACTGCTAGGTAATCAAAATTCAAATAACTATAGTATATATGTTAGTTAACTTGCTTCAATATGATTGATTTTTCGTATCAAATTAACGAAAATCTCTTCATATATTATTAAAAATGTCAATAAATTCTTCTAATTTAAGCCAAAATTGATGTGATATATAGTTTGGAGCAGGAATCAGAGGAGCAGCAAGTTAAACTAAGTGTGAAGTCATTAGGACATGTTTTACATGCTTTTGTCAATGGACATCTTGTGGGTGAGCACTTTTCGATAATAAATATTAATTTCATTGGGTATGTTGTTGTTATGGTTATCGACTTGTTAATTGTCATGTTTTTTTTTTTGTAGGTTATGGTCATGGACAATTTAGAAAAACATCATTTTTAGTAGAAAGCACGATTTCTCTAAATAAAGGGAAAAACGAAATCTCATTTCTTAGTGCAACAGTTGGTTTACCGGTTTGTACTTTAATCTTTAATTTTATTTTTCTCAAAAAAATATTCACCAAACCAAAAATAGATAACGAATTTACTCTTCTTTTACTATATATGCAGAATTCAGGGGCATTTCTTGAGCGTAGGTCTCTAGGTGTACATTCAGTTATGCTTCAAAACGACAATCGAGGCCTCAAAAACTTCACTGATTTTTCATGGGGTTATCAGGTAATAACCACGCTGAATTTAACTTATATACACTAACTTATAGTGTAAATATAAATAAACATCCATGACTTGTGACTTAAAACAGAGGATCTCTGATTTTAACTTTCAAGTGAATCCTAATTAGTAACTAATTTCTTAACCTATATTGAGAGAGTTAAGATTTTATTTTAATTACATGATGTTTTTAAGGTTGGATTGTTGGGGGAAAAGTTACAAATTTACTCATCAGAACGTACAAAGAGTGCTAATTGGAGCAGATTAGACTCTTCTAAACAACAACTTACATGGTACAAGGTAAGTAAATGTACATATACATATAATTATGTATTTCTATAAACTTTATATTTGTTGTTTAACTCGACATTGAAATTATTCAGTCCATTTTCGATGCACCAAAAGGCGATGATCCTGTTACCCTAAATCTTGGATCCATGGGGAAAGGTGAAGCTTGGGTTAATGGCCAAAGTATTGGAAGATTTTGGCTCTCCTTTCACACACCTCAAGGCGTTCCTTCACAAACTTGGTATGTACTAATATATATACACGTCATCCGTACAATTTAGCTGGTTATAACAGGTTATCAATCTATTGTTACTATGTAACACTTACTATGTACAATATTATACATATTAATTATTAGTACATCGAACTTAAAACTCAATTAAAGAAGTGTCAATAATGTTCCAAATGTGTATGTATTTATAGGTACAATGTTCCAAGATCATTTCTCAAACCTAAAGACAATGTATTGGTGTTATTTGAGGAGGAAATAGGCAATCCTCTTGGCATCACCATTGACACAATTTCAATCACCAAAGTATGCGCGCATGTCACAAATTCGAATCCACCACTAGTAAACTCTTGGAGGAAACATGGTAGAAGACCTAAAGTGCAACTTGGTTGTCCTCCAAGAATAAAAATTTCCAAGATTTTGTTTGCAAGCTTTGGAAATCCAATTGGTGATTGTGATGATTATGATATTGGACTATGTCACTCCTCTAACTCTAAAGCCATTGTGGAAAAGGTACATTATATTCTTTATCCGTTTTTAAGGGTTGTAAAATTAGCTCATGAAAATATGACTGGTTAACTCGTTTTAATTTGAATTGTGTAGGCTTGTTTAGGGAAGAGCAAATGTACCATTGCTCATTCAAGTAAGAAGTTTGGTGGTGATCCATGTCCTGGAATTTCTAAGTCTTTGTTGGTTGATGTTCAATGTAAATGAAACCATCATGATATATATGCTTTGTTCATTAACAATGGAATATTTAAAAAAATTAACTAAAGTAAGGTATAGAGTACATTCATTGTTATGTATGTGTACATTTTATATAATTACAAGTTGAATTTGTTCTTTAGACGAAAATGTCAAATTTGGAGAATGATTTTTGAAATTAATTCATTATATTTCAATATGTTATTATATTAAGTAATTAACTTGCTATTTTGAAGTGTTGTATAATGTTTTTAGCACAGAATATAAAATTTCAAGTAAGATTTACTCTCTTGGAGCTTTGAATAACTACTTTTATGTGATAAAAATGAGCATAAAAAGTGATTTTTATTTGATAAAATTTAAAGTTTAATGACTTTTATGTGACAAAAGTAAAATTATGTGATAAACTTTTTGAATGTCTTTTATATGACAAATACTTAACAATAAAAAATTCAAACAATTTACAACTAAAAAGAAGAAAATTGAGTCCAGACAAAAAAAATTTGAAATTGTGTTGGCGGTAGTGATGAGAGTCCTTTATACTGTTAATTGGTTGACCAAAAGATCCATCAAAAACATCAACATAAGTTGTTGTATAGTGATGAGATTATTTCACCCTTAATAAGAAATTTCGAGTTCGAATCTGGAGATGGAGAAAATTTTGTTGATAGCACATGAGTTGTTGTGTAGTAATAAGATTGCTTCACCCTTAATCAGAAGTCTCGAGTTTGAATCTAGAGATGAATTTTTTTTTTGTTGGAAGCACATGAGTTATTGTGTAGTGATGAGATTACTTCATCCTTAATCAGAAGTCTCGAGCTTGAATCTAGAAATGGAAAAAATCTTATTGGCAGTGTCACCTCCAAATAAATCATGCAGTGTGTTATTCAAATTTAATCGGAGTTTCAATATGGACTTGAGAACATTTTTAAAAAATATTCCATCAAAAATACTACTATATAACTACTAAGGTTACTTTTCAAATGTCAGGCTTTACCACAAAAATAAAAATGTAATGTCTTCATGTGACAAGTTTTGTCACTTTATCTTCTGTCTACATGTATGTTAGTGGACTCACACTGTCAAGGGGAGGTGGGGGGGACAGTGACTACTGAGATTTTTTCTCATATATAATAAAAGAAATTGGATTCAAATTTTAAAAATATTTTTTTTTTCTTTCTAATCTCTATACCAATTTCTCATCCCCATGATGTAGGACTTTTTAATCCTTCTCCGCATATTCAGACTTCAACTCGAACGTGAATACTTATAAATGGTTGTCCAATGGTTCGTACGTCAACACTTATATATGAGGGTCCAATGATGAACACCAATTGAGATGATACTTACTCTGATATCATACCCTAAAAATTAGCTCACGGGGGGAGATTTGTCCAAAATCTCCGTATTATAAGTTAAAGTGATAAAAACACTTAATCATCAATTTGTTGACTCTAGGACTAGTAGTTGGGTCATGAAATTTGCCCACACATGTTCCACGGAAATATCATTATGTTTTTTTTTTGTACAACCTCTCTTTCTTTTTTTAAATTAAAAGTAAGTTTTAAGAAAGGAATTTTTAATTTGAAGTATAAAAGATGAGAAAGGGACACAATAATTTCATTGAGTGTACTTCACATGTAATAGCCCCACTTCTAACTTGCCTCTTCCGCTCTCTCTTCATACTCATATTTGTTTTTCTTAACTTTAATTTCACTCCTCATTTTGCTTCTAAGCTTCAATTATATGTATATATACATTGTCGATACAATAAAAATCAGCTAGTGTCGTGTTACATACACGACTACGAGACGATGGACATATCATGGTCAGTAGCCGTGGCATTATTGATGGTGATGGTGGTGGTGGTGTCTACCGACGGAGCAAATGTGAGTTATGATGGAAGATCATTGATGATAGATGGAGAAAGGAAGATGTTATTTTCTGGTTCTATTCATTATCCTAGAAGCACTCCTGATGTATGTATTTTTTCCCCCTCTCTCTTTATTACTCTATCGAGTTATATAGTTCGATCAAACTTATTTATCAAAAAATATGATCTAAATGTAAAAAGTATTACTATTAAAGGACATGAAATTCCAAGTTTTCGTCACTTTAGCCAGTTGGAGTTTCACGTCTTTTAGTAGTTACTTAAATCGCATGTTTAAATGCATAGTTATTTTAAATAATTTACGTTCTATATATTATTAAATCATTCGAAGAATAATTATAGATAAATCTTCCTAAAATGTGAGATTTGAAATTCTAAAATAAAATATAATATCTATTACAAAAAAAATAAAATGATTTAATAATATAAAATATTTTACCTCTGTATAACATTTAAACTCTACCTATAATATAGTAAACATATATAGGTGTACTTAATTTGACATATATAGGTGGATTTTCTGACAACATCTAAGGAAGGGTCTTTTAAGTTAAATTAACACTTAATTAGTTACTGAGAAATTAAGGATGATTGAGTTGGTATAACATATGATATTTTACGAGAGAGTTTAGGGATCGATTCTCTCTTGTCAAAGTTTCTTAATTGAACTCGTCGTAGCAAACTTGCTTGGTGTAATTTATATTTTCTAGGTGATTTGTAAAATATTACATTGATGTGAGTGTATCTAGTGCACACCCAAAAAATAGCAGATGCATTTTCACGGGGTTTTAAAAAATATTTTTTTTAAATCTAAGAGGATAAAAACCAAAAATGAATTGACAGATCATTCTTTTTTTTAACAAGATATTAATTAGTAGTTGACAATTTGTAATTTGTAGCCATGTGCGTAGGGATTAATATATGAAAATATAGGTGAGCAAATTAACTAGTCGATAAGGTTTGTTAGGATTTAGACTTTGATTGGAAATTGCATCTAAATCAAAAAAAAAAATCCACACTCCAGTAATCACAATAGAGTCCGACTTTCCCTTGTCATCAAAAAAAAAATCACAATAGAGTTCGACTAAATTTAGATTCGCGCCATGAAGTCCCACACTGGAGTAAAGTGCTCTCTAACAAAGATGACTCCGTACTCTGATTAAGGATGAAAGAGTTACCACTCCACCACAACTCTTGTTGATCTATGTAATGTTCATCACCTCTCCCTTAAAATGTGAGTGTTAATTCAAATTATAAACAATACTAAACTGAATTTCACCTTCACTAACACTACTTTTGCTTCCCTTACATTATTATTCATTTGTTAACAACAACAACATGCCATCGTAACCCCACAAGTGAGATATGGAGAGAGTAAAGTGTACACAAATTTTATCTCTACCTCGAAAAGGTAGAAATATTGTTTTCAAAAGACCATCCTTACATTTGTTTGAATAATGTATATTTGACAACTTGCATTACTATATTGTTTTTGGCTTGAAAAAAGACTTTTTTTCCTCACTATTTTTTTTTTTTTTTTGGCTCTCTTTTCCAACCATTATTTTATTTCTTATAGATGTGGCCATCTCTAATATCAAAAGCTAAAGAAGGTGGAATAGATGTGATTGAAACTTATGTATTTTGGAACCTTCATGAACCCCAACCTGGACAGGTATTGGATAAAATGTTGTTATCAATAAATTTTTTTCTGAATTTTATGTGAACGCTAAATATTTTACGCATCGAATCAGTATGATTTTAGTGGAAGACGTGACATAGTAGCATTTATGAAGCAAATTCAAGCACAAGGTCTCTATGCTTGCCTTCGAATTGGGCCCTATATTGAGGGTGAATGGACTTATGGGTAATTTTACATGCTTCAACTTTATGATATTTTGCATCCTTGGTCCAAAATATTATCTATATTTAACTTTTGACCCCTCTATTTTGGGCAAATTAACTAAACTATATTGTGATTTTTGATGTTTATAGAGGTTTTCCTTTTTGGTTACATGATGTCCCTGGCGTTGTTTTCCGCTCAAATAATGAACCCTTTAAGGTACTATCTTCCTCCCATTCCATGTATCATATCGTATCAAATCATTTTACGATTTCAAAAAGGGAAAAAGGACAAATATACTTCCAAACTATCGTAAATGGTATGCATATACCTTCCGTCATACTTTTGGGACATTGGTGCTTCTGCCGTAAAAAAACTAGAACATATATGCCCTTCACTCTAATAGAAGACTAAATAGAGACATGTGGCACAATTTTATCGGTCAATCCGATATTTAATAAATGTCGAATCTATGAATAAGATTATGACACGTGTATGCCCATTGGTATAAAGGGTATATATACTCTAGTTTTTGGACGGTAGGGGCACCAATGTCCCAAAAGTACGATGGAGGATATCTGCATATCATTTACTATAGTTCTGAGGTATATTTGCCCCTTTTCCCTTTCAAAAATGATAAATAGTTCATCAATAATGACTTTTCCCTTTCAAAAATGATAAATAGTTCATCAATAATGACTAAGTGTAAATTGTTTGTTAACAGTTTTACATGCAAAATTTCACTACAAAAATAGTGAACCTAATGAAATCAGAAGGACTATATGCTTCACAAGGAGGTCCAATTATACTATCGCAGGTGAAATTTAACATGTAACATACATTATTTCTGATTTCCCGTGTAGTTATCTTTTAGATGATACGATTAATGTAGTATAGAATTTTATTTTTTTTGTATACATGCAGATAGAGAATGAATATCAAAATGTAGAAAAAGCATTTGGAGAAGATGGTCCTCCTTACGTCTCGTGGGCGGCGGAGATGGCTGTTGGACTTCAAACTGGTGTTCCATGGTGTATGTGCAAGCAAGATGATGCTCCAGATCCTGTTGTAAGTTACTTAACTTTCTTCACTCTGAAGACTAATTAAACTACTTTATTTGTGTCATTTTCTAAAAGGCATTTTCCTAGACATGCTACAGATCAATGCATGCAATGGGTTGAGATGTGGAGAAACATTTACAGGGCCTAATTCACCAAACAAGCCATCTATCTGGACTGAGAACTGGACAAGCTTGTAAGCTATTATATATATATTCTACGTTGTTCAATCGTTTGATAACCAGAGTCAGACTCAATAGAATTTGATCAATCCTATATTTTCTGTCGTTAAGGTATGTAACAGTTGAAGTTGCTAAGAGATTTTCATTTTTTTTTGTGTTAAAAGCTATCAAGTGTATGGTCAGAATGCAACACTAAGATCAGCAGAAGACATGGCATATCATGTTGCTTTATTCATTGCAAGGAAGAACGGAACATTCATCAACTATTATATGGTAAATTTCACACCTACTAACTCGAAAAAAGAAGAAAGTATCGTCAAATATAAGAAGGAAAAAAACTTACCTCATACCGAATAGAGCCAACATACTTCACTACCAAGTCCAGTGTATCAAATTTTAGCTGCTTTATCATCCATCGTCTAACAAGGTTCTCTGGATGGCTGCATTATCAGTATCATGGAGGAACCAATTTTGGAAGGACTGCTGCGGAATATATGATAACAAGTTACTATGACCAAGCTCCATTAGATGAGTATGGTAAGGAATACACAAGTTTTACTCGTGCTTCCAGTGGTTTCACTAGCTTTGATTGAGAATTCTACGACAGGTTTAATTAGACAACCAAAATGGGGACATCTGAAAGAGTTACATGAAGCGGTGAAGTTATGTTCAGAGACCATACTTTCTGTATTCCCTTCCATGCAGTCATTAGGTGAACAACAAGAGGTAAATATCCACAGAGTTCACGAGTAACCCTCATTTCAAGGCGCGACTTTTCTCTCTTTCTTACAAAGATAATCTCAATCTCAAAGCTTACAAGCACTATACAAACCAGGCCTATGTATTCAGTGGAGATTCTGGAGCTTGTGCAGCATTTCTAGTCAACATGGATAACACAAAAAGTGTAGTAGTGCAATTTCAGAATTCATCATACGAATTACCTCGGAAATCTATAAGCATCTTACCTGACTGCAAGACTGTAGCCTTCAATACGGCAAAGGTAAATACTGACATACTTAAAAAGTTTCTTTCAATTCTACGAATAGTTAGCCTTTCCAGATCTACTCACTGCAATCCTAAGGAAATGTAGAGATGCCAAATCATCTCCTTATTCCTAATTTAGAGAAGAGCTAAGATTTGGTTTATAACCAAAGAAGACACTAACTGTCCGCATGTTCATCTGTAATAGGTAAGCACACAATTCAATACAAGAATAACGATACCAGCCATTAAGTTTGACGCGGCTGAGAAATGGGAACAATTTGAAGAGGTTATTCCACAATTTGATGCTACTACACTGAGATCAGACGTATTACTGGAGCATATGAATACTACAAAGGATGTATCTGACTATCTTTGGTATACTTTCAGGTAAATTCAAAAGATCCTCCATACCCCAGTCAACTCAGAAGAATAAAGTAATAATATTCAGATAAATTAAACCAGGATGAAGGACATGTTTCAGCTAAATTTACTCGCACAGTATGATATAAACAAAATAGTAACTGCATTCTAGGAACTGCCTTGTACTAATATGAGTGAAATCCACATGACAGTATCCAGCAGGATTCGATGGAACAGCAGTCTACACTAAGTGTGAAGTCCTTAGGCCATGTTTTACATGCTTTTGTGAATGGAGAACATGTAGGTAAGCATTTAACCGTGATTGCAATATACAAATGAAAATTGTGTCGTGCAGTTTCAAAAATATTTTTTTGGGGGATTTCAAAAATAATGAAACAAGGGGTAAATATGTGTCCTACACATGAGCAAAGATTTCATTATGCACCCCTGGCCCCAATACACACTCCTCTCATAGAAAATCAAGAAACAAAAACGAAAAAAGAACGGCAGTGAACAATTAACTGTTACGAACTATTCTTTATTAAATGATAATGAGAAAAAGAGATGCACATGCAGACAGAGACAAACACCATATTTCCTAATGCAAATTTGGAACTCCTAGAGATTTCAGCTGTACCATTGTTACAAGAGTGATTAGATTTCCAGATACCACACTTTGTTTATGGAAATGGAACTTATGAATGTAGGAACTGGCTTGACCAGTGAAGAAAAAAATGCTTCTGTTTCCAATAAGAACCCATAATTATTGTATCTTAGAGTTCCTAATCCCAAGCTACTTACCGAAAGAAAGGTCTCCAGAAAGAAGGTTGCATAACCAGTGATGCTTCTATGAGAAGCACAAATCAACACTTTATGCAGCTGAAACCATCAATTTACAAAACCTCTTAAACTTCTAACTGTTGAGTTTTGTAGGTTCTTTACATGGACGGTTCAGAAATACAGCATTTACATTAGAGGGCGCTGTTTCTCTGAATAAAGGGACAAATAACATCTCATTACTAAGTGCAACTGTTGGCTTGCCAGTACGTACTTTCATTTCCTCTGTTGGTTTTCCTGGGTTGCAACTAATAATACATCACCCATTAGTGTATACATTGTCAATTTCATCATGATATTAGCAATAGAGGAAGTGCATATTCATATTTGGAAGTTGCATTTACTACTCATAAGGTAGAACAGTACATTATGAATTGCATATATGAGCTCTCTTTCCCTCTCAATCATAGAAGCGTCAAGGGACAGCATTTCATTGCACTAGCCAAGTTCATGTATTCACATGACTTGCTTAAGCACCACCTTCTTTAGATTCGTGATTTCTAGTTTTAAGAAAGAAGTATTTAGCAGCAAGAGATTATAAAGATAAAATGATTTTTATCCTCATCGTGCAGGATTCAGGATCATTTCTTGAACGCAGGGCTCTTGGTGTAGAGTCAGTAACTATTCAAGACAGCAAAGAGGCCAAAAATATCACCAATTTATCATGGGGTTATCAGGTAATTGTCGGGTAAAAGATAACCCAAATTTGTTGTTTGTTTAGTCATTGATACTCTGCTCATGCCATAAAATGTATACACCGCTAACGATAACTTAACCAAAAACTTTGTAAGGCATTTAACGTCTTCTGCCACATTACTCTATCAAGATCATTCTTAAGTAGAGCACTTTTAAGGCTGAGAACAACAAACCTAACAACCATAATTCTTTGACAAGTGAGTGCAATTTCTAATTAAGCTTACATCAGTATAAAACATTTTCTGAAGGTTGGATTATTGGGGGAGAAGTTACAGATTTACTCATTAGAAGAATCAAAGAGTGTTAATTGGAGCAGCTTAGGCTCTTCTCAACCGCTCACATGGTACAAGGTAAGTCTATGGATCCTTTCCGGATACCTTTTTTCTATATCATGTAGTGCTACTTGTTTAAGAGACCAAGAGATCCTCAGCAATTATATATGTGCTTATGTTTCGGTTTGCAATGCTACAAACAGCTCTTACATATTCCAATAGATTTGTTATTTTACTCAAGCTATGATATATTGATTGATTGCAATTCGCCAGTCAGTGTTTGATGCACCCAAGGGTGATGATCCTGTTGCATTAAACCTTGGCTCCATGGGAAAAGGTGAGGCTTGGGTTAATGGACAAAGCATCGGCCGATATTGGGTCTCATTTCGAACGCTTGCAGGCATTCCATCACAAACTTGGTATGTTAAGGTGACACTAACACAGATTGATACTTTGTACAAACTTTTTTGTACTAAATAACTATGATTAATATAGATCTTCAGTATACGTTATTCATAGAATAATAAGGCCACATTAGAACCCATCTATCTTCACCATGTGTTATTTATAGTATTAGCAGGTCATCTCAGAACCAGCAGATCTTATCTCTTATCTACTTAATAAACCTCTTCACTTAAAAGATCTCATGCACTCTTGTTTATCCACGAAAGTTTATACATTAGTAATTAATGACTAAACCCCCAGCAACTAAAATTGTTCATTTCCAGGTACAATGTTCCAAGATCATTTCTCCAACCAGGGGACAATTTATTAGTCTTATTCGAAGAGGAAACTGGCAATCCTCTTGACATCACCGTAGATACTATATCAGTCACAAAGCCATCGTTGAGAAAGTAAACTTCTATTCCTTTTTGTTACCAAGTTATTACCTCTACGAACTATATCTTCTTAACAAAGACATTTTCAAGATATGAAGGAATAACATGTTGACCAAAAACAGACAATCCAATTGATGAAAGAAGTCAACGAACACCATATGTAGAATTTCTTCAAAAAACAAATTCCATGATAAGTCACAGATCAATAATCCAATCTATCAATTTTTAACACTTAGGAAGTGTGATTTCTACCTGAGGCATTCATTTCTATTGTTGAACCAATATTCCCTTCTTATAATTTTATCACTCTTCCTAGACTGGAATCCATCAAGATGATTGTGGTACAGAGCCACAATTTCAAGATTCAAAATTGGCTGAAACTAATACCACAGGAAGATGGACATTATGTCTTTTAATACTTCTGCTAACTAAAACACAAGAATCTATCAACACAGTTTGCACCACTTTTATTAAACAAAAACTAATCTTTTCCAGATTTGCTTTTTTCTTCTCAGAGGTTCTCTTAAAAGATCTAATATTTGATGTCGATGTTGTAATGTGTGTCTATCAACTGTTAATACATATACAGATTGACTAGTACTAGTTTTAGCTTAATCAACATTTGCTTAACATCTTCAGACTGAAATACCCTTAGAAAGAAAGTTAATTATTGAAAGTATACACATTAAATAACTGAAAGACCAAATTAAATGCATGTCTAGTAGGATTTGCATTTCCTCCCCACAAATTTACAAACACTTTTCACTGTGATACGTCAAGAACTACGACCCAATATGCTTACTTGTTCCAAATTCAACTATATGCCAACCAAACAAAAGCATGTCGATCAAAAGTCAAGACTATCATTGTATTAAGTGTCGTATCAAGTTAGTCGTTGCCCTATCATTTCACTTTATTTACATTTTTCTAATATGACTTTTCCAGGCTTGTCTAGGGATGAAGAGATTTACCATCCCTCACTCATAAATACTTTGGGAGATCCACATAATAAGGTGTCCATAAGACTGGCAATTGATGCTCCGTGAGGATAAAAGAACAATGTTGACCATTCTTTGTTTGGGTGAAGCTCAGACGTGATTTCCATATAAATGTTCAAATCATAGGAATGTAGAAGTACAGAACTATATCTTTACACAGGTTATTGATTCAATCAAATGCAGGCACATTGATACTATCATCTAGTTGAAGTTCAATTGCATAGATGAAAAGGTCTCAATTGAAATTTTCAGCTTCCTATTTTCACGCCTTTCACTGCCTAAGTTCCTGTATCTTTTTAATGAACAAAAATAGAACAAGTGAAGGAAATGGTTTCGAAATCAATCGGGCATTTTATTGATGACCTTTATGTCCTATTAATTTCCAAGAGAACAATTACGACAAAAGTGGGAGAAAATGGAAGTAATCAGACAGATAGCAAATGCAAATTCAAGCCTTTAACCAATTTAACACACAACATATAGTTGATGCAAATTAATACATTCTTACAGAAGGAAGTCGTACACATTTCAAATATGTGAAACTTTAGCAACCTGAACGTTCAAATTGGAACTAATGAAACAGAATAACGAAGACCCTACTTACAAAATTAGGCTGTAAGTCGCCACCAATTAAATAATTATGGAACAGTGACTTCATGCAAAATGCTCACCAGCTAGATGCTTTTTGCCATGCCTGCAAGGAACTATCAATTAATTAATATTTGTCATTATCAATTGCCAAAAAACCTCAAGAAGCAACAGGTGCCATGAATGCAGATAATTAGAATTTCTCCATCACCAATAACCAATGTATTTTTCCATCCGGCCTAGGAGGAAGAGCAGCATCTTCTATTAGATGTTTAAGAATCTAAAAGTGCTAGTTAACCTAACAGTTCGTCAAGTAGAAATCTTCAAATATATATGTATCATTAATATATAACTAACAAAAAGTAAAATACGATAAAATGCAGCAAACCAGAAGGGTAATGCAAACATTTCATGTACAATCACTTTCTAAGCAATATACATTCTTTTCAACTTTAACATCCATAAAACTGAAAATCTCAGCAATTCTAGATGAAAAATCTTCTGAGATGTTTTTGATACCTTGGATGGTGAGAACTAGAAAGAACAGTTTTCATCAGCTCTGCACGTAGATTAAATCTAACTTCGAGCATGAAAACACAAGCATGACATATCATTCTTTGGGGACCTTTGTGATCCCACCCAGTTTTCTCTTTTTAGAATTAGGAGACTTCTCTTCCGTAGAATTCAACAGTGCTTTCTGTGAAGGTAGTTCCGCAATGAAAAGCAGAGTTTGAGCCCAACCAGCATATTTCCCATATGTCCTCACAAAAGCATCAGCCACACGATTGCAAAGTTTAGGCGTAAGACTGGTTCCTGCCAGTTCAGGGAGGAGGTACCTGGTCGCAATCTAGCAAAAGATCAAGAAGAAATGTTGAAAATGATAATAACAGATATGAACAGAAGTACATTTTCTGAAATTTAAGTAACTTCAAAGAGCAAAGAGAGAAGCATGTTTGCATGTCAATATCTCAATACATGTAACAGGGAACAGTTGATCAAATTAGGTAATAGCAGAATCCGGGCCAACATACATCATGGAGAACTGCGATGTGCTACTCATAGTACTCCCGCTACCCTAATTGGTTCAATTATCACTTTTTCCTGCATCCAGTGTTTTCTTCCTCTCTTTTTTTTTTAGAAGGGTAATTGTGTCGTAAAAGCAGCACTAAGGGAATGCTGAAGTAATTACAGGTGATCAGAAAGCAGAAGAAAAAACCCAGTCCAATCTTATAGGGATTCTAAGAGGCTAAGTATGAATTTCACATCATTTATAAAATCCTCCTTACACCAAAAAGAAAAGAAAGTATGCATAACCTGTTGGGATGAATCCTTACATCATTTATAAGTATGGGTTTTGCATCATTTTTTATTTTTTTTTAAACGAATTTTGCGTCATTTATAAACTCATATTTTCACTTCAGTGGTAACCGAACAAGCTACTCCTTTCAGGAAAAAAGCATCCCCAAAACCATTTGCTTCCTCAAGAATCTGGCACTATGACAGACAGTAAAGCTCCAAGCTGTTTACATCTTAACTCTTTTCCCGGAATAAGTGAACTTTTTTAAGGACATAAACCAAAAGTTGGTGCTCATTTAAGAAGAAAACATAGGCAAGAAACTGTCAATATGCAGGCTCCTATTTTCCTTACATGAAGGGAACTTCATACTCGGTAAGACTATGTTAGCTACAAAACCAAATTACGGATAGTTAACCAACTGCTAAACTGTGATTACTGTGAAGCATATTTTTGCTTTGTTTGATTGGTATAGGAAAAAGTTTCTTCTGGAGAAACATAAACAATAGATAATTGTTTAAGTGTGTGATCATCTCATCTAAAAGCCTAAATTGTTAGAGAGAGCAAGTTTTAATTACTTAATTATATTGTAATACGCCCACTCATGTGTGGCCCTAATTCTTCTTCATTGGCCGAACACATGAAATATTTTTTTGCTTTCCAAGAGGCAGTGAAATTTGAACTCAGGATCTTTGTCTGCTTTGATACCATGTGAATAGATGGACATTGGACCTAGTTCAATCTCAAAAGCTAGCTCATAAAGGAAGGATTTTCCAAGATCATAGGAGACCATAAGACAACCCATTTGCTCAACCAACGTGGGACTTAACCCCTCTCTCCCAATACATTAGTACTAGACAACTAAAGCATGGAATATGGGGGATCCACTATTGAGAACACAACAAACGAGGATCGTTGGTCACTTGGTTGTGCCATTGATACCTTGTTAAAATCGTTTGATCATCTCGTCTAAAAACTTAAGTTGGTAGAGAAAACACACATTTAATTACTTAATCTAGTGGTAAAGAGAAGCACGCAGAGTAGGCATGAAATAAATATAAATGAACAGATGAGCATAACAACATCTAGGAAAAAGGATCTCCACAATGAAGTGAATAAGTTCAAAAGCTGCACAACCTTCATCCATAAATAATCATTCACACCAACAATCTGCTACAAAATTTAATAGATTTCAACTCTCCTCATTATTTTTTCAGTCCTCTCCCCTCCCCACCTTTATTTGTTAAGAAAGAACTCATTAGTCCCATCTATATACTCTTTTCGTAACAAAATAGAGGTCTTGGGAACATATCAAGCAAGAAAGGAACAACAACTACTACTACAATAATAATAATAATAATAATAATAATCTCCTTTAGGTTTATCTTAATTTGAAATATTTATAAGAAAGCATATCTTATATCTTGTGACTTGTATGGAATCAAAGGAAAATGCATATGTCAGAAGATGTTTGTGATCTCTTATACAACAAGAAAATATAAAGCTTTTGAAAGCTAACCTTCCACACATGAGTATCAACTGGAATAGCATGGTGCTGATCTAGAGAGAAGAGAGCAATACATGCTGCGACCTTAGGACCAACACCAGGTAGAGAGCACAGCAAAACAATGGCCTCAGGAAGATCAACTTTGCGAAGTGCAGCAAGCCACTCCATACCTCCACCAGGTTTTGATTTCAGTTCTTCCACAGTACCTACTATATATTTAGCCCTAATCATTCAATACAAGATCAGGAGCGTTATGGAGTGAGTTATTAAATATAACTATAACTTGACATCAGTTCAACAATAACTAGAAAGTTGAAAGTGTTCTCATCTACACAAAATACTCAAGTTCCTGTCAAAATTGCCCGAAGTGAAAATGCAATGGAATTGGAAAGATGAAACAACCCAAAAGTTGAAGATATAGGATGTATCACATCATCTGTCATTTGATACCATTTTAAAAGGCTTTGGAAATCATTCATCACCATATTGTTAACCAAGCAGATTTAGGTAATGCCAAATAGTGTTTCAAAGCCACTAGAAATCTTAGTATCTGAAAATACACGCACTTCTTTAGTGAGAGTCTGAAACTAAAATAGAGGGAAAAGGAAAACTTAATGGGATTTGATAGATTTCATAAAGACTTCGTCACATCAATTCGTTTGAGATAAAACTCATCAATGTCACTGCAGTTCCATACACCAACAACACCCCTTCTATATGTATAATTTTGTACATTCCCAAGAAAGACATAAGGGCCTATTCGCACCCACAGGTATGGCCTAGTGGTCAATGAAGTGGATTAAGAACCATGTGGTTTCAAATTCAACTCCCACCAAAGACAAAAATACTAAGTGCCCATTTGGCCAAGGATATTTTTCGCTTTTTTTCCGGAAACTGTTTGGAAATAGAATTGTTAATTTTTCCGGAATTCAAAAAACTCCATAAAGCTCTATTTTTCACAATTTTCACTCCAAATCACTCACAAAAATTCAAAAACAACTTCAGTTTCCAAACACCAATTTCAACATTTTTTTTTCAAATTTCACATTTATTATGTCTAACCGCTCAATAAGTTCTCTCTTTCATCTGTCTTAAGACTTGTTGGGCAAAGTTATGCGGTACCTGATGGGACTGGCCCAGACACAACAGTTATATAAAAGAAAGAAGATATAAGAGGCATATTCATATCATAGGATACATGATTTAAAGAAAAACAAAACTCAGAAACCTCCATGATTGGGAAAAAGCATACCTGTAACCAAAACCAGCAGCTCTTAGCTCTTGTTCAGGAACCATTGCCAACCTTTCCAGAGAAGGAAACTCATAAAACTTGAAACCTCCAACAGCTCCCAAATAATTCCCCAATGATGAAATAAAATCAACCATCATAGTAATTCTCTTGATATTGTTATTAGATGAGCAAATAAACTGAATAAGACACTCAATAGGGTCTTGCCTCAGTACTCTAGCACCCTCCAAATGGACAGCCAATTCAGCAAATCTTTTATCAGAAGCCTTAAAACTCTCCCAAACCTCAGTTAAAGAAATACCCACATTGAGAAAATCAAGAAGGGCTACCTTAGCAGCAGATTCAGAGTCAGAGGTAGTGCAATGGAAATAGTACCCAACATCACCATTGTCAAGCTGCTTCAGTGAAACCAAGTGGGACCTACCAACAACACCAGTATACTGAATGGGTCCTGTCTGTTTCCACCTGAAGGTTTGGCCTGTTGGGAAGGTGAGGGGCAAGTAAAGTTCTGATCTTGATAAGTTGAGGGGTACCCATTTGGGATCTTCTTCTGGGATTGGATTTGTTAGAATATTTCTTGGTTTTTTGGAAGAAAGGGTTCTCAAAGATGTGGTTTTGGAAGAGAGAAATTGTGGAGATGGTGGAGTTGATGGGGTTGAAGCCATGGTTATTGGTCTCTTCATGATTGAGAGAGTTCTTACTGCTAGCATCTATGGAAACGCAGAGAACTCGCACTGGGGATGGCAATGTGGGTGGACAGCGCGGGCGGGTTGAGCTTTAACGTCCGTTCCACCATGACAATTTTTTTTCATTTATTCGCATCCGTCTTGCCTCGTATAATTTTTTTAATTTTTAATATTTTTTATTAAGTTTGATATTAAAAATAAAATTTATAAAATAAATTCATTTTTATTAAATTATATTAATTTAGTAGGATAAAAATTTGCATTCGTTTTGAAAAAGCTCACTTACATCCGCTTGGCACAATCTTAAATCTACCCTGCCCCGCATAATCTTAAACTCACCCCACCCCACCCCGCACCGCAATGCCCGCATAATGGAGGTACTAAGGAACGATTGGGTAATTTGCTCCTTGCTTCTCTTCTTTTTTTTTTATATATAAAATACATAAAATTTCAAATCTATTTTAATATTTTAACTTTACGGTAATCTTTTAAGCAAAATAACAAACCTTCATAATTGACTTCATTTGATTCAATTGGCAAAGTAATGAATTGATGGAGTAAAATATAGGGATTTCTCAAATTATTTCGTTAATTTTTTATCCTTTAAATTTATTAATATTTCCTAAATAACTGATGTGGCAAATAAAAAAATATTTAAGCACATAAATAGCAAAAAACTTAAGAGAAAAAAATATGTGTGCTTGGTGGTAATGATACAACGAAAAATAACCATAAAAACAAGTTATTCTAATAAAAATTGTTATGACACGGAATGAAATTGGATGTAACAGATTGATTGCTTAGTTGAAGTCGAAGGTTTAACATATTCAAGATTTGTGCAAAATTGAGGAATTTCATGTTGCACCATGACACAAGCCACATTATAATTTCATTATTAGACCAAACACAAAAGAGTGAAAATTGAAGTGTATTACAACAAATGAAAAAACTTATTGTGGCAATGGAATATCAGCAAGATCCTCTCTATAAGGCACACGATTTACTAATTCCATATTGTTTGTTCCATTTTCCATATGATCATCCTTGATTGGATCAACGTAGGTCACGACTGTATCTTTTCGAAACATAAGGTAAATCACAGCTAGAATATATATAGCCATCAATGGAAATACTACGATCCCAATCAACACATTTCCAACTTTAGGCAAATTGTTGCTTATAAGCCAACCCACAAAAGCTGTGCTAAGGTAGTAGATGTTGATCCCAATGATGCCTAGTCCAAGAACCCACGAGATCACGATAATCTAGATATTCCAAAAAAAAGAAGAAAAAGATATGTCAGTTAGTTTGACTAAACTTTCAAAATTTGCTTATTTTGAAAAATAACATGTGGTATAACTTACATAAATTGAGTTCTTGTGTGGTCCCAACTTAGTGGAACTGCTGCTGAATTTGAGTAGTGGAATGAGAGCAAATGGAAGTTCAAAGGAAAGTATCATCTGAAAAATGTCCACAAAAAATTAATTTTTTCGATACGCAAAGGTAAAAAAAAAAAAAAAAGTTTTTTAAAAAAATTAAGGGTCGTAAAATATACAGAAGCAATGATGATTAGCCTTCCAGCCCCTGATGGTCCTCCGATAATTGAAACAACAAGGCTTGGAGTAATGGCGATAAGCCTAGTAAATAAGTTCCTTAACCATGTCTTCATTTTAAGATCCAAGAATCCCTATATAATCCACAAAAAAAAATATGATACTTAGACATTATTCAGTAATCTAATTAAAAACAACAATGAAAAAAGTTACTTGAACTCTCAAAAAAAAATTATATCGCTCCATTTCTTTCTGCTAAACAAGATGGATTAAAATTTCGAGACTTACTTGCATGATAAATTGGCCAGCATAAGTACCAGTAATGGTAGAGCTTTGTCCTGAGGCTAATAATGCAATGGCATAAACAGTAGAACTTGATTTTCCAAGTACATTCTGTTAATTAAAATTAAAACTTTAATAATTAGTTTGTTCTAATTAAATGATTATTTTAGAGAGAAAAAATAATTAAATTAAGGGATTGTTGTTAAAACCTTGAGAAGAAAAGAAGCAGAGTTCAATGTAATATCACTACAACTTTCTTTATTCTGATCTGAGAGATTGTCAGCTCCACAAACAGTACCAGACACAGACACAACTGCCACATTGATTAGGAAGGACACAAACAGTGCGAAACCGCTCTCTATCAAGAAGAATTTACACGCGTCCTGCAAAGTTCAACATTAATTAATTTTTCATATTTTGTTTTAAATAAATAAACCTACATTTTTATTTTAACATTTTAACTTTTTTATCACAAAATTCAATATGATATCAGAGTAATCATAAGTCTTGAATTAGTTGAGCCCTATTAGTAATTGGACCTAAACACATCCATATTATTTTTAAGGGTTAAAGTGCTATATTTAATAACAGACGGACTAAAAGATGAATTACGTAACAGTACAAGGACTAAAAACACAATTTTCCCATTTATCAAAAGGGATTTCGGACTTACATTAACGCCACGAACGGAGTTAGGTATCTTTCTAGATAGTACAAGCGCAGAGTGAAGGAAGAGATTATGTCTGTAAAAGAAAATGATAAACATGAGTAACTAAATTTGATATTTGATATCCAATCAAACAACGTAAAATTAGTTATGAAAACGTACGGCATGACGAGGGCGCCCAACAAGGCGATAGCATCAGCGGTGGCTCCGTCACCGTTGAGCTTAGGAATAAACATTCCTTTAAATAATTCATTAGCAGGAGGTTTTACATAACTCATTTCTCCAAAGAAACAAGCTGCCATTACAAACACTAGAATTGCTATTAACAATTCTAACTTCCTAACCTGCATATACAAATTTAATTAATTAATTAATTAGTAAAAACTTTAGTCTAACAAGACAAAAAGAATATGTTTTGGTATTAAGTCAGCTAGTTTAAATTCATTTTTTCAAAAGTAAGATTCTTAGAAACAATTATATAAATAACAACAACTAGACAAAATGTTTTTCCCATACTTTTTGTATTTAATTTTAGTACCTTCTAATCGATCTGAACAATAACATATATTGACCCCCTCCATTTTTTAATTACTAATGATATATTTTTCACTATTTTATTAAAAATATATTTATCAAATGACTAGATCAGAATACAACCAAGGTGATAATGCAAATGATAAAGAACAATTATAACTAGCTAATGGGATTACGTACACGTTGTAATGTTTTAATTTTTAAATATTAGAAATAAAATATTTAATAAGTTTGCTTGAACATATATATAATTACTACAATATTCAATTATTTAGATACCTTATTGAGTGGTTTAGGTAATTGACTTGAATATTTATTTATATATACTAAAATA
Organism: Solanum stenotomum; assembly: GCF_019186545.1. NCBI lineage: Eukaryota > Viridiplantae > Streptophyta > Magnoliopsida > Solanales > Solanaceae > Solanum > Solanum stenotomum. Next base: position 47,612,917 of record NC_064292.1, read on the forward strand.
AGTGTCTGTTTACATAATTAAAAAAAAAGAGTTGGCTTTATTTTTCAAAATTATCCTTATTTACATATCCCTAATAAGGCTTTTAAATTACTCCACTACTCTATGATATCATTAATTAAAGTAGTTTGGTCAAAATATCTAAAAAAATAATAAACTGATATTTTGTTATAAGGGGTATGTTAAAAAGTAAAACATCATTTGGTTAGGAACAAATTATTCTGAGATTATTAGTCTCAAGATAAGTTATTCCACTATATATGAGATAACTTATCTCATCACTAAGATATAAAAGGTGGATAAATAATCTCAGGACTGTCTAATACCTTCAACCAAATGCAGGATCTCTGAATTATTATACCTTATACCTAGGGGCATATTCTTCCAAAATCATATATAATACTGTTATATTTTTCAAAAAATATATAAATATAGATGGGTGAACCTATATTTGAAAGATCATATAATGCAGTGATGATTGAGTGCACCTCTCTGAGTAAAGTTAAAAATTGAAATCTTATATCTATCTTATTTTATTTTTCTTTTCATAATACTGCACCTATATCATCTCGAAATCGTAGATACACACCTGCTTATACCTCCCACCAAACGACTCCGAAGGGATTTAAAAGAAATATAGCAAAACTTACCCCATATCTCTGCAGGCCAATGAATAGAAGAGTACTAACACCAGTGCAAAGAACTCCAGCCCAAACAGGAATATGGAACAATATATTAAGAGCAAATGCTGTCCCAATTACTGCCGGCAGAAACACATAAATTAATTATTAAAAAAAGAGTTTGATAAAATAATGACCTTATACATATTATTAATATAGGAATATGTATATATATTCATGTAATAATTCAAAAACTCAAAAAAATAATAATTCTATATTATATAAGACAAAAGTTTAGTATACAACATTATTGTGATAAGTAAACTAAACTTTTATCATTTCTATTTTACAGAACATTATTGATGAATTTCACTATAATAACTCAAAAATTATAGTGAGTTAAAATAATTATATCATTAATTAATCTGTATCCATTACCATTTTTAATTTAATTAAAAGGTATTATATATGTTTAATTAAATAATTAAAAAGGGTTAACAAGTGTTTTACCTTCAGGAATATCTGCAGCTATGACAGCAACTTCAGCTAGCAACCATAGACAGTACTTAACAAATACTGGATATTCAGCCCTGCATAATTCTGATAAATGTTTCCCTGCAAAAAATATTTTTAAAAATCATTTTTTTAAAATTTGGTGTTTAGAATCCACGTTGGAACTTCAACTAAATTCGAATCACGCATTCCAGGGCTTATTCGTGGGTGGCGCTTCCAACAATATTTTCTCCATACCCAGGGCTCGAATCCGAGACCTCTGGTTAAGAGTGAAGCAGTCCTACCACTGCACCATAACACAGGTTGATCTTAATATTTTGATTTATAACTTACCAGTGCTTACTCCAAGATTAGCAGCAAGTGATTGAATAATAAGAGCAAATATCAATCCAATGAGGATCACCCAAAGAAGCTGACAATTTAAGAAACAAATAATTATTTGACATACATATCTCTATTAGCTAATTAAATTTTTTGGGCATACAAAAGTTTCTTATTTTTGCTTACCTCATATCTATGGTTTGCTCCTGCTTGCAAATCAGTTTCCACTGTAATATTAATAAAAAGTTAATTTAGAACAACTAAAACCAAAAAATTGACACGAAGGATTACTCAGATGATAAACACCCTTCACCTTCAATTTTAAAATTGTAAATTGAGTCATCAATAAAGCAAAGAAGGAGCGAGCTCTAGTAAAGGGTGAAAAAAAAAGACTAAAAACAAAAAGTCGATATGAATTATTTATGTGAGTTCGTGCCTAAAATTTCAGGCACGAAAAAAGAAAATATAATAAGTGACTTACAGTTCCCAGGATCAAGATATGCCAAGGAAACAAGAAAACCTGGCCCCACATATGCAAAGAAGTTTTTCCAGCCGTGTTTCTACATAATTAGACAACTCTTTAATTTTTCATGATAAATATTTTCAAGATTTTGTTGTGTACACAGAGTTCGAACTCGAGACCTCTGATTGTTTGATTAAAGATATTTACTAACCTGATGCTCAATATGATGATCATTATTAGAAGGTAATGGACTCTCAGCTACTGCTACAATTCTCTTGCTTCCTCCAATCACTTCGTTTTGCTGTTGATTCTCCATTCTTTTTTCTCTTTTTTACTCACTTTGACTGTTAAACTCTTTGTGTTTACTTAGATAAGACTTGGATGTTTCTCCTTATTTATAGTGTACTAGTTTGAACACATTCTTGTTCTGATGTCAGGTAATTGAGAAGGCAAGGAAAAGTGTGGAATTTTTTTTAAAATATTTTTTTTGGGGGGGTGGGGGGGTGGGGGGGAGTGGGGAGTGGGGAGGTGGTGTATATTATTACGATAAAAATTACTCTACATCTAGTGTTTTTTAACTTTAGTCGTAGTTATGATCAACTAATTAAAGTGAAAATATATATATTGTATATATAAGTGATAAATATATGTATGAAAGAGTACACGTGTGTTTCTGATATTTATTAATTTGATATAAATATCAGGTGCCGAGCAACTCCTTTGGATTATATTGATTAATAATTAACAACATATATAATACCTGGCCAGCCATATAACACCAAGGTAAGTCATGGGACATGCCATAATACCTTCAATTCTTAACAACTTTTAGACATTGATTAGGATAAATGATCAAGTATACTAGGTATTTTTAAAAAAAAATAAAAAAGTCATTTTAGTGTTAATTAGGTATTACTACTAATATAAAAAAATCCAATCCAGCCAATAGCTATCAACTAATTTGCTGTAACTGTATTGGTTGAATCTCCAATAGAATAGGGAATGCATCTTGTTGTTTTTATTTTTATATGATTATATTCCCTTTTATTCTTTAAAAAAATTTGACTCAATAGTATGTATTTTATCAAGTAAGCTATCATAGTTTTGGATATGGAAAGTGTAATAACATGTAAAATGCTGCCCTCTGGTTGAGAAGGAACATATTGAACTTCCTTTCCTCCCTAAAATATTAATGTCAAAGCTACTAATGAAACAACCAGATCAATTTATTCTAATTTAAATTATTTTAACGAAAAAGGGTCAAAATTATCTTTGCAAGAGCTGAAATAGATTGTTATTATCCTCCATTTAGGATAAAAAGTGCCTCTGTTGTTATCCCAAGAGAACACAAGTACTTTCAAGAGTTAAAAACTCAAAATGTTAGTGGGACTAAGCCTTCCACCTAAGTGTTGTCAATTAGCTAGGATTCACTTAGAGGCAACTAAAAGTCGCCACTAAAGCCCATTTTTTCAACAAAAATATGATAATTAATTTTCAATTACATCCTAATTTTCTAAAATCAATATACATGTACTATCAATATTAAAAACATCCAATATTATTACAAAAAAACATCAAAATTACTTCTCAACTCGAATCTCCTACTACACAATGACTCTCATTTGAAAGTGAGATACCGACTTTTATAAGAGGGAAAGATCACTCTGTCATGCACATTATTGTACATTTTATGCATTTATATATGACATAAAAATAAAACCTTTATCGACATCATTTGTGATTTTTCAAAAACAATATCCATGTTATGAAGAAAAACACAAAATCATTCGTATATTCTAATACTAAAAATCAATGAAAATCTTTAGCGACAATATTCTGGAATTTTTTTAATGTAATGATAAATAATATACGAAGATGATCCTATTTCGATTTTCGACAGACGTGATTAAACTTGAGAGTAGTAGACATTGCTTAAACTTGGAACAATTGTTTCTTAAAACAATTCATTGAGCATATGAGACTATCATATCATATATCATGTTTTTTCTACTATATTATAAAAGGGAGTTTAGGCCCAAGTATAATATATAATATTCAAGATTGAGACTTTTTCCAATCTTCAATATTATATATTATATTTGTGGGACTTTTAAAAGGGAGTTTATGCCCAAGTACAATATAATATATATATATATATATATATTCTACTATATTATAAAAGAGAGTTTAGGCCAAAGTATAATATATAATATTCAAAATTGGGACTTTTCCCAATCTTGAATATTATATATTATACTTGTTGGACTTTTAAAAGGAAGCTTATAACTATAATATATAATATTCAAGATTGACACTTTCTTGAATATTATATATTCTACTATATTATAAAAGAGAGTTTAGGTCAAAGTATAATATATAATATTCAAAATTGGGACTTTTCCCAATCTTGAATATTATATATTATACTTGTTGGACTTTTAAAAGGAAGTTTATAACTATAATATATAATATTCAAGATTGAGACTTTCTTGAATATTATATATTATTTTTATTATATAGTACAACTTGGGCATAAACTCCCTTTTAAAATAATATAGAATATGTATATTTCTACTATATTTTTCTACTAGAGTTTAGGTCCAAGTATAATATATAATATTCAAGATTGGTACTTGTCCCAATCTTGAATATTATATATTATACTTGTGGGACTTTTAAAAGGAAGTTTATACCCAACTATAATATATAATATTCAAGATTGGGACTTTCTTGAATACTATATATTAGATTTATATATATATATATATATATATTCTACTATATTATAAAAGAGAGTTTAGGCCAAAGTATAATATATAATATTCAAAATTGGGACTTTTCCCAATCTTGAATATTATATATTATACTTGTTGGACTTTTAAAAGGAAGTTTAAAACTATAATATATAATATTCAAGATTGGCACTTTCTTGAATATTATATATTCTACTATATTATAAAAGAGAGTTTAGGCCAAAGTATAATATATAATATTCAAAATTGGGACTTTTCCCAATCTTGAATATTATATATTATACTTGTTGGACTTTTAAAAGGAAGTTTATAACTATAATATATAATATTCAAGATTGGGACTTTCTTGAATATTATATATTATATTTATTATATAGTACAACTTGGGCATAAACTCACTTTTAAAATAATATAGAATATGTATATTTCTACTATATTTTTCTACTAGAATTTAGGTCCAAGTATAATATATAATATTCAAGATTGGCACTTGTCCCAATCTTGAATATTATATATTATACTTGTGGGACTTTTAAAAGGAAGTTTATACCCAACTATAATATATAATATTCAAGATTGGGACTTTCTTGAATACTATATATTATATTTATTATATAGTACAACTTGGGCATAAACTCCCTTTTAAAATAATATAGAATATGTATATTTCTACTATATTTTTCTACTAGAGTTTAGGTCCAAGTATAATATATAATATTCAAAATTGGGACTTTTAAAAGGAAGTTTATACCCAACTATAATATATAATATTCAAAATTGGGACTTTCTTGAATATTATATATTATATTTATTATATAGTACAACTTGGGCATAAACTC
>NC_064292.1:47619312-47620600 GCF_019186545.1 Solanum stenotomum
ATGATAATTGACAACATAAAATATGTTTTGAAAAAAATACAAAAAATTTCACTGATTCTTGAAGTGAATCTATCGTAAAAATACTATAAATCATGATAATTGATAACATAAAATATTTCAAAAATGTTGCATGTGGGTAGTCTTATTATGCCTTAAATAGCGTCAAAGAAAGTACAAGTTTGTGATAAAAAAAACTTATTCTTTTATCCACGCAAACAATCGCTTCAAAAACTCGGTTATTAGCCCCCAAACATACCATTTATATTTGTCATGCCCCGAGCCTACACCCTGGACGTGGCCGGCACTCGAAGACCATTGCTGGCCCCCAAAAGAACCCTTGGCCTGACTTTCTTAACTCAGCGGAATAACTCAATGCAATGCAAGGTTTTAAAACCACCTGACTGAAATAAAATCTGGCAAAGAAGGCAACTCGAGTCTCAAAATAGAATATTTACATATATACATAGATGAGAAACTCCAAACCAACTGACTGACTGTCTATGAAGCCTCTATAATACTGAGATGGATGTTGGGACAGACCCTAAAACATCCTATTAAAACAAAACTAAGAGAACAAAATAATCGAGTCCTCCGGAATGCAAAGAGGCTCACCACTGACTCGAAAGTACTCAACTGGATCAACGGTGAACCGGATACTGGCCCTGGGTACCTGTGTCTACATCACAATAAGATGCAGGCCAACTAGCATCAGTACATTGAATGTACAAGTATGCGAGCTGGAAAGCTAAACCACAACTTAAGCTTGAAAAGAGTACAAAGGAACTCTTACCTTAGCTTTGTTCAACTCATGAATAACTGAACTCAATATATATAGCAATACGACACATGCAATATATAAAGCTTGTAAAATAGTGTAAATAACTTAGCTTGTTAAAGGTAAAACAATAACAACTCAACTTTACTTATATAAAAGTAATATAACTTTAGTGGGAGACTCTTTCAACCGACAATCACCACTATGAGCCCTAGTGGTGATACAACGTTTTACCTCACGTTGCCCAAGGACCATCCTATACCTTGCCGTGATATAGGAAGCTAACTTTACTAAGTGGATCCACTAGCTTAATCTTACGGGTTCATCTAAAAAGTATGACCCGTTAACTCCCATGTTAGCACATGGTTCTTATGGAGAGTTGAGTTTATATGAACTCGTGTCCCCAATTTGGTGCTCAAGACTACTCCCAAAAATACTTAGCTCATAAGTATTTTAAACACATCTTTCTTTATTTGAGATAATTACTCAAAACTTTGCCCGAAGGCTCACTTG
>NC_064292.1:47625306-47628330 GCF_019186545.1 Solanum stenotomum
AATAATTACCAATTTAAAATATTTAAAAGCTATATAATAAAATAGGTTCACTCTCAGAATTCTTTCAGGCTCACATATATTAGGACAGAAAAAATAACACATGTCATTTTAAAATTACCAAAAAAGTATTATAAATAATAATAATTAACAACTTAAAATATCTGAAAGACATTTTAAAAGGGTTAATTTTGTAATTTTATCCATATCACATAAATTAGGACAAATTGACCAGTAATGTTGGTTATTTGAAAGTTACATCAAAATATTATAAATCACAATAATTAATAACTTAAAACATTTTTTTTAAAAAAAATTAAAATTTGGATGACTCTCCAAATTTTATTTGTGTGACATAAATTGAGACAACAAAAATAACATATATTGGGTCCATTTTAATTTATTTGTCTTATTTTTTTTTTTGGGTTTTTTATATTTAAAAAATGTGTAAAAATATTATAAATCATGATAATTGACAACATAAAATATGTTTTGAAAAAAAATACAGAAAATTCCACTCATTCTTTAAGTGAATCTATCGTAAAACAACTATAAATCATGATAATTGACAACATAAAATATTTCAAAAATATTGTATGAGGATAGTCTTATTGTGCCTTGAATAGCGTCAAATAAAGTACAAGTTTGTGATAAAAAAACTTATTCCTTTATCCACGCAAACAATCGCTTCAAAATCTCCGTTATTAGCCCCAAAACATATCATTTATATTATTGGGCCCGTGCCCGTGCATAGCACGGGCAACATTACCTTGTATATATTATAAAAGGGAGTTTAGGCCCAAGTATAATATATAATATTCAAGATTGAGACTTTTCCCAATCTTCAATATTATATATTATACTTGTGGGACTTTTAAAAGGGAGTTTATGTGCAAGTATAATATATAATATTCAAGATTGAGAATTTCTTGAATATTATATATTATATTTATTTTATAGTAGAACTTGGGCATAAACTCCCTTTTAAAATAATATATATTTCATATTCGTCTGGAATATGTGCTTGTTGAACTTCTGTTTCAACTATTCTTGCAATACCTGCACATTCTTGATCTATTTCGATCATATGTCACAAATGGAAAAGTCCCAATCAAGAAAGCAACATATATCATTTACAAATGACTCAAAAAGCATTAAAAATTACAATAATTACCAATTTAAAATATTTAAAAGCTATATAATAAAATAGGTTCACTCTCAGAATTCTATCAGGTTCACATATATTGAGACAGAAAAAATAACACATATCATTTTAATATTACCAAAAAAGTATTATAAATAATAATAATTAACAACTTAAAATATCTGAAAGACATTTTAAAAGGGTTAATTTTGTAATTTTATCCATATCACATAAATTAGGATAAAGTGACCAGTAATATACGTTATTTCAAAGTTACATAAAAACATTATAAATCACAATAATTAATAACTTAAAATATTTTTTTAAAAAATATGAAAATTTGGACGACTCTCCAAATTTCATTTGTCACATACATTGAGACAACAAAAATAACATATATTGGGTCCATTTTAATTTATTTGTCTTATATTTTTTTTTATATTTAAAAATTGCGTAAAAATACTATAAATCATGATAATTGACAAAATAAAATATGTTTTGAAAAAAATACAAAAAATTTCACTGATTCTTGAAGTAAATCTATCGTAAAAATACTATAAATCATTATAATTGACAATATAAAATATTTACAAAATGTTGTATGTGGGTAGTCTTATTATGCCTTAAATAGCGTCAAAGAAAGTACATGTTTGTGATAAAAAAAACTTATTCCTTTATCCACGCAAACAGTCGCTTCAAAAACTTGGTTATTACGCCCAAGTATAATAGATAATATTCAAGATTGGGACTTTTCCTTATCTTGAATATTATATATTATACTTGTGGGACTTTTAAAGGGAGTTTATGCCCAAGTATAATATATAATATTCAAAATTGGGACTTTCTTGAATATTATATATTATATTTATTATATAGTAGAACTTAGGCATAAACTCCATTTTAAAATAATTAGAAATATATATATATATGTCACAAATAGAAAAGTCCCAATCAAGGAAGCAACATATATCATTTACTAATGACTTAAAAAGCATTAAAAATTACAATAATTACCAATTTAAAATATTTAAAAGCTATATAATAAAATAGGTTGACTCTCAGAATTCTATCAGGCTCACATATATTGAGACACATAAAATAATACATATCATTTTAAAATTACCAAAAAAGTATTATAAATAATAATAATTAACAACTTAAAATATCTGAAAGACATTTTAAAAGGGTTAATTTTGTAATTTTATTCATATCACATAAATTAGGACAAAGTGACCAGCAATGTACGTTATTTCAAAGTTACATAAAAACATTATAAATCACAATAATTAATAACTTAAAATATTTTTTAAAAAAATATGAAAATTTGGATGACTCTCCAAATTTCATTTGTGTCACATAAATTGAGACAACAAAAATAACATATATTGGGTCAATTTTAATTTATTTGTTTTATATTTAAAAATTGCGTAAAAATACTATAAATCATGATAATTGACAACATAAAATATGTTTTGAAAAAAATACAAAAAATTCCACTGATTTTTGAAGTGAATCTATCGTAAAAATATTATAAATCATGATAATTGACAATATAAAATATTTACAAAATGTTGTATGTGGTAGTCTTATTATGCCTTAAATAGCGTTAAAGAAAGTACAGGTTTCTGATAAAAAAACTTATTCCTTTATCCACGCAAACAATTGTTTCAAAAACTCGATTATTACGCCCAAGTATAATAGATAATATTCAAGATTGAGACTTTTCCTAATCTTGAATATTATATATTATACTTGTGGGACTTTTAAAAGGGAGTTTATGCCCAAGTATAATATATAATATTCAAAATTAGGACTTTGTTGAATATTATATATTATATTTATTATATAGTAGAACTTGGGCATAAACTCTCTTTTAAAATAAT
>NC_064292.1:47628402-47642749 GCF_019186545.1 Solanum stenotomum
CATTAAAAATTACAATAATTACCAATTTAAAATATTTAAAAGCTATATAATAAAATAGGTTGACTCTCAGAATTCTATCAGGCTCACATATATTGAGACAGAAAAAATAACACATATCATTTTAAAATTACCAAAAAAGTATTATAAATAATAGTAATTAACAACTTAAAATATATGAAAGACATTTTAAAAGGGTTAATTTTGTAATTTTATCCATATCACATAAATTAGGACAAAGTGACCAGTAATGTACGTTATTTCAAAGTTACATAAAAACATTATAAATCACAATAATTTATAACTTAAGACATTTTAAAAATAAATATGAAAATTTGGATGACTCTCCAAATTTCATTTGTGTCACATAAATTGAGACAACAAAAATAACATATATTGGGTCCATTTTAATTTATTTGTTTTATATTTGTTTTATACTTAAAAATTGCGTAAAAATACTATAAATCATGATAATTGACAACATAAAATATGTTTTGAAAAAAATACAAAAATTCCACTGATTCTTGAAGTGAATCTATCGTAAAAATACTATAAATCATGATAATTGACAACATAAAATATTTACAAAATGTTGTATGTGGGTAGTCTTATTATGCCTTAAATAGCGTCAAAGAAAGTACATGTTTGTGATAAAAAAACTTATTCCTTTATCCACGCAAACAATCGCTTCAAAAACTCGATTATTAGCCCCAAAACATACCATTTATATTATTGGGCCCGTGCATAGCACGGGCAACATTATCTAGTATATATATAAAAGAGAACCTTAGGTCCGCCTCACCACAAACTAGAATTCACTTTTAATTTATTTATTTCCAAAACTAGCCTTTCCCTTTCATGAAAAGTTGTGACATTTATGAAAAGTTGTGACTTTTATGAAGAGTTGCGACTTTTATGAAGAGTTGTGCCTTTTATGAAAAATTGTGACTTTTATGAAGAGTTGCGACTTTTATGAAAAGTTGTGACTTTTATGAAAGATTGTGACTTTTCCAAATAGTTGCGACTTTTATAAAAAATTGTGACTTTTATGAAAGATTGTGACTTTTCCAAATAGTTGCGACTTTTATAAAAAGTTGTGACTTTTATGAAAGATTGTGACTTTTCCAAATAGTTGTAACCTTTCTAATAAGGCACAATAAACATTTGTTCACACTACCCTTTGTTGTCTATAAATAGAGGGATTTCCACTCATTTTAAAACAATGAAAATTCTGAGCCTCCTCCTCTTCTTCTTCTTAATTAAATATTTGTGTACTTTGCTCCTATTGAGTGACTCACTGACACCATTGCTTATGTTACAGATCCTGGTATATATTTTTACAGTCATTAATTTATGCTTATGTTATTAAGGATAAATGATAAGATGTAATAATTTTCATTTTCCTTTACATTATTAATGTTTGTTACTACGCAAACTTGTATGTAAGACAATATAATATTTTAGTTTTAATGGCTGATAGACTTTAAGTATTATTTTATACATTTCGTGACATTAAATTTCCGTGCGACGCGCGGATAATTTTACTAGTTTAATATATATATAATGATCCTCTTGATTGTTATTTTTATTATTATTTCTACGTGCCATTTCCAAAGTCAATATTTCAGATAAACGAGTTCGAAATGATTAAATTGATTTGATTTTAATTTTAATCAATAATCGATCCATAAAATATAATCAAATTAATTAAAGTGTCATACCTATAATACTGTGGAGAGGACAAATGTTAAGTCGTGTAAGAATGTAAATTCCATAAATATGGCATGATTAAGGACTCTAGGAATCCTGACGTCAGTGGCGTAGCCAGGAATTTAATGAAGGGTGTCCAAACTTTTAATAGTATTTTTTTAAAAAAAACAATGATTTAAATTACCAAAACAAATAATCAAGTTAAAGCAATTTTTTAATTAAATATAGGAATATTTTTAATAGAATTACAAGTGTATAATTTAAAACTAACATAAAGAAATAAACTACTATTGAAACATAATTTAAATATATTATTACAATTGTACTCAACGAGGTTTCATATCCTGAAACGTTTTTATAATAGACACATTAGAAATAGTATGAAATACTTTCTTTTCTACATAAGGCACTATACAACCGTCTAAAAACTCATCATCCATTCGATTTCACAAGTCATTTTTAGAGTATTTAAATCAATGCTTTATTTTTTAGAAGAATGTGACAACATCTCTAATTGGTCTACCGTTGTTTCTTTATTTGGTTGTCTTAGAGAAGTCGAACTTTTTTTTGGTACTCTATTATAATAATTCCTCATGTCTATTGAAACTTGAAACTAAAATATTAAGTTGGTTATTTTTATTATAAAATAAGAGAATGAGAAGAAAAATCAAAGAGAATTATTGAGATTCTATTCTTAATAATATTGTGATATGATTTGGGTAAATGAGTCTCCTATTTATAGAGAAAGAAAACCTTGTTCCATAAGGAAAAAATATTAAATTTAAGGAACTAATTCAATTTTAATTAGAAAAAAATAGTTAGTAGAGGAGGGATTCGAACTTGAGTCTTGGGAGACCTTCATGATACTATTAACCACCAAGCTACTAAACTTTTATGTTAAAATCACGCATGTTTATTTACTTAATTGAATTCAAGAAGTCAAAATAATTACAGAAAAAGAAACAACCCTGCGGGGAATCGAACCGGGATAAAGAGTAGGATTGCACAGGCTATTACCAACTCCACTGCACATCACTTTGTTATTTTAGGGGGTCCAAATTCTATATATACCAATATAAAGTCAAAATTTTACGTGTATATATAGTATAATTTTTCGACGAAGGGTGTCCAATTGGACACCCTGGAGCCTACGTGGTAAGGAATAAATAAGAAATAAAAGCAAAGCAAAATGTATAAGAATATGACATTGACCATGTCAAAATTAGTGGTGTTAGTACACTTCACCAAAAGCAATAATTTTAATAGATAAAGGAATGATAAAATCATTTACTATTTTTGTTTTAATAAAGATGAAATAATTAAGCTAGTGGCTGATTAATTATTCAAGTTGCATTATCCATGACTTGCTAATAAATCATGATGCAATGTAGGTTGGCAAAATCAATTACAATTTGTGTTTATATGGTTGAGTTATGACTCGTTTGTTGAGTTGAACGCAAATGATTTATCAAACAATTAGTTTAAGATATCGTATTAATCCTCCATATTAAGATATTATAACTTAACTCTTACAAGTAAAGCATATTAAAAATGAAACAATTAATAGTTTTAAATAGGATGGTTCTAGTTAATTAATCTCATATAAATGTTAAATTTTCTATTATTAACTTTGAAGTTTTAAAAAATAAATTAAAGTATCATTATACAATAGCTTTACTTATCTCACAGAATAAGCCAAATTAGTAATCAACTAATCTCAGTATTAGTACAATTTTTAATAATAATTTGTCTTCTATCAGCAGCCAGGAAATCTTAATTTGGCAGTATTACAAAATTGAATCTATTTGAATCTCATTTTTCATAAATCTTTAATTGTTCCATAAATGAACAAAATAACAAATATTATATATACCATATATCTTGTTATTCTCTTCACCCCACTATTTAAACTATATAATTTATTTAAAATTATTTAATCGAGAATTAATTGACAAACTATATTTGATTTTTGGGATATTATTTATTATACTGAATTTAATAACATGGTGTTCAAATATAGCCGCCGTTATACATGACTCAACAAATGCTTAAAAGAAGAACTTATTTTGACAAAACTAGAACATTTCCCCCCTAATAATGGTTGATGGATTTTTTTGATGCCCAAGATCATATAACTACCAAGGACTCACTTTGACCATTGCCCATTATTAATTATTCTCCTCGTTTTAAAAAAATTATCTAATTTGACTTGATATGAGATTTAAGAAAATAAAGAAGATTTTTTAATTTTATGGTCCTAAATTAAAGTTATGTCAAATATATCAAAATGTTCTTTAATCTTGTGATTTTAAATGTATCACATGGAAATCCAAAATCAAAATATTGCCGAAAAAGGAAACATGTCATTTTTAAAAATAAATAACAAAGAAAGTAAGTTATTCTTTTTTAAATGGAGGGAGTAATCTTAATCAGATAATGACCTTAAGTATAGACATATCTTTATATTTGACTAAATGTGGACTACTCAATTTGACCTTGTTAAAATAGCAGCGAAGGTATGTGAATAGAGTCGTCAAAATTAATCGGCTTAGCCCACGGGGTTGGTCCAATCCAATCTTTTATTTGGGTAGGGTTGGAATAGGATTTTTCAAACTCATTTAAAACTAAAGCTTATAAGTTCGATCCATACAAGTCCTTGACCCTTGAGGATTGATAAGGGTCGGGCCGGAATTGGCTCATGGGCCAAAACTATTTAGTTAAAAATAACTTACATAAATCTCATTAGTATATAATCTAACTATACAGATGCACACTATGTTGTAATATTACGAATCTTATCAGATTTTGATGTGTCCAAATACATATATATAAGGATACATGTCAATACGGAGGTCCTCATAAAGTTTTTTGAGAAAATAATTTTCGTTGCTCCGGCCGCCAAATTCATGGGCTAATACACACGAAAAATAGAGGAATTGGCGCGATTGCTAAAAGGGGTCGCAGATGTGGAAATGGGCGTGAAAAAAAGGTGTGAGTATACGTGATGGTTCCCAAAATCAATACGGAGGTCCTCATAAAGTTTTTTGAGAAAAGTATTTTGGGTGCTCCGAGGGCCAGATCCATGGGCATTTCACACGAAAAATATAGAAAATAGCGCGATTACGAAAAAAGGGGCTGTAAATGTGGAAATGGGCATGAAAAAAATGGTGTGAGTATACGTGATGGTTCCTAACTCAATAAAAAGGTCCTCATAAAGTTTTTTGAGAAAAAAGTTTGGGTGCTCCGGGCACCAAATTCATGGGCTAATACACACGAAAAATAGAGGAATTGGCGAGATTGCTAAAAAGGGGATTAGATGCGGAAATGGGCATGAAACAAATTGAGTGAGTATACGTAATGGTTCCCCAACTCAATACGGAGGTACTCATAAAGTTTTTTGAGATTTTTTTTTGGATGCTACGGGCGCCAGATCCATGGGCTTATACATACGAAAAATAGAGGAATTGGCACGATTGCTAAAAAGGAGTTGTAGATGCAGAAATGGGCGTGAAAAAAATGGTGTTAGTATACGTGATGGTTCTCCAAATCAATACAGAGGTTCTCATAAAGTTTTTTGAGAATTTTTTTTTGGGTACTCCGGACGCCAAATTTATGGGCTATTACACACGAAAAATAGAGAAATTGGAGCGATTGCTAAAAAAAGGGTTGTAGATACGAAAATGGGAGTGGAAAAAATGGTGTGAATATACGTGATGGTTCCCAAACTCAATACGGAGGTTCACATAAAGTTATTTGAGAGTATTTTTTTGGGTGCTCTAAGCGCCAGATCCATGGGCAGTACACACAAAAAATATAAGAATTGATGCGATTGCTAAAAAAGGGGTTGTAGATACACAAATGGGTGTGAAAAAATGGTGTGAGTTTACGTGATGGTTCCCAACTCAATACGAAGGTCCTCATATAGTTTTTTTGAGAATTTTTTTTGGATGCTCCGGGCCCTAGATCCATGGGCTAATACACACGAAAAATAGAGAAATTGATGCGATTGCTATAAAAGGGGTTGTAGATGCGGAAATGGGCGTGAAAAAAATGGTGTGCGTATACTTGATGGTTCCCCAACTTAGTACGAAGGTCCTCATAAAGTTTATTGAGAAAAAAAAATTGGGTGCTCCGAGCGCAAGATCCATGGATTATACACACGAAAAATAGAGGAATTGACGCGATTACTAAAATGGGGTCGTAGATGCGGAAATGGGCATAAAAAAATGGTGTTAGTATACGTGATCGTACCCAACTCAATATGGAGGTCCTCGTAAAGTTTTTTGAGAATTTTTTTTGGGTGCTCCGGATGCTAGATCCATGGGCTAATACACACTAAAAATAGAGGAATTGACGCGATTGCTAAAAAAAGGGCTGAAGATGCAAAAATGGGCGTGAAAAACATGGTGTGAGTATACGTGATAGTTCCTCAACTCAATACGGAGGCTCTCATAAAGATTTTTTAGAAAAAAATTTGGGTGCTCCAGGCGCCAGATCCAAAGGCAAATACATACGTAAAATAGAGGAATTGGCGCGATTGGCAAAAAAGGGGTTGTAGATGCAGAAATGGGCGTGAACAAAATGGTGTGAATATATGTGATGATACACAACTCAATACGAAGGTCCTCATAAAGTTTTTTGAGAAAAATATTTTGGGTTCTCCGGGCGCTAGATCCTTGGGCTAATACACACGAAAAATAGAGGAATTGACGTGATTGCTAAAAAAAGCGTTGTAGATGCGGAAATGGGCTTGAAAAAAATAGTGTGAGTATATTTGATGGTTCCCCAACTTAATACGGAGGTCCTCATAAAGGTCTTTGAGAAAAAAATTTGGGTGTTCCGAACGACAGATTCATAGGCAATTACAGACGAAAAATAGAGGAATTGGCGGGATTGCTAAAAAAAGGGCTGTAGATACGAAAATGGGCGTGAAAAAAATTGTGTGAGTATATGTGATGGTTCCAACCTCAATACGGAGGTCCTCATAAAGTTTTTTTAGAAAAAAGTTTATAGTGCTTCGTGTGCCAGATTCATAGGCTAATACACACAAAAAATGGAGGAATTGGCGCAATTGGTAAAAAAAGGGGCTGCAAATGCAAAAATGGGCGTGAGTATTTGTGATGGTTCCATAACTCAATACACAGGTCCTCATAAAGTTTTTTGAGAAATTTTTTTGGGTGGTGCTCCGGACGCTAGATCCATGGGCAAATACACAAGAAAAATATTGGAATTGGCACGATTGTTAGATAAAGGCTTGTAGATGCGAAAATGGGCATAAAAAAATGGTGTGAGTATATATGATGGTTCCCAACTCAATACAGAGGTCCTTATAAAGTTTTTTAGGACAAAAAGTTTGGGTGCTTCGGGTGCCAAATTCATGGGCTATTGACGCGATTACTAAAAAAAGGGTTGTAAATGTGGAGATGGGAGTGAAAAAATTTGTGTGAGTATAAGTGATGTCTACCCAACTCTATACGGAGGTCCTCATAATTTGTTTTGATAAAACAAATATGGGTGTTCCGGGCGCCAGATCCATGGGCTAATTTAATACACGAAAAATAGAGAAATTGATGCGATTTCTAAAAATGAGCTGTAGATGCGGAAATGGTCGAGAAATAAATGGTGTGAGTATACGTGATGGTTCCTCAACTCAATACAGAGGTCCTCATAAAGTTTTTTGAGAAAAAATATCGATGCTAGGGGCACCAAATCCATGGGCTTACACACGAAAATTAATGGAAATGGCGCAATTGTTATAATAAGGGTTGTAGATGCGAAAATGGGCGTGAAAAAAAATGGTGTGAGAATACGTGATGGTTCCCCAACTCGATACAGAGGTCCTCATAAAGTTTTTTGAGACAAAAATTTGGGTGCTTCGAACGCCAGATCCATGGGTTAATACACACGAAAAATAGAGGAATTAGTGCGATTGTCTTAAAAGAGATTGTAGATGCGGAAATGGAATGAAAAAAATGGTGTGAGTATACGTGATAATTCCCTAACTCAATATGGAGGTCCTCATATTGTTCTTTGAGAAAAAAAATTGGGTACTCCAGGTGCCAGATCCATGGGCTAATATACACGAAAAATAGAGAAGTTGGCGTGATTGTTAAAAAAAGGGTTGTACATGCGGAAATGGGCGTGAAAAAAATTGTGTGAGTATAAAGGTGATGGTTCCCCAACTCATTACGGAGATACTCATAAAGTTTTTTGAGAAAATTATTTTGGGTGCTCCGGGCGCCAGATCCATGGGTTAATACACACGAAAAATAGATGAATTGGCGTGTCAGCTAAAAAAGGGGTTGTAGATGCGGAAATGGACGTGAAAACTATGAGGTTAGTATACTTGATGGTTCCCTAACTCAATATGGAGGTCATAATAAATTTTTTTGAGATAAAAATTTTGTGTGCTCTGGGCACATGGGCTAATACACACGAAAAATAGAGAAATTGACGCGATTGCTAAAAAAAGGGTTATAGATGCGAAAAATGGACGAGAAAAAAATGATGTGAGTATACGTGATGGTTCCCAACTCAATATGGAGGCCCTCATATAGTTTTTTGAGAAGTTTTTTTTTGAGTTTTTCGGGCGCTAGATCAATAGGCTATTACACACGAAAAATCGAGAAATTGACGCGATTGCTAAAAATGGGGTGTAGATGCAAAAATGGGAGTGAAAAAAAATGATGTGAGTATACTTTATGGTTCCCCAACTCAATACAGAGGTCCTCATAAAGTTTTTTGAGAAAAAATTTAGGTGTTCCTGGCGCCAAATCCATAGGCTTATACACACGAAAAATAGAAGAATTAGCGCGCGGCTAAAAAAAGGGTTGGAGATGCGGAAATGGGCGTGAAAAAAATGATGTAAGTATACGTGATGGTTCCCGAACTCAATACAGAGGTCCTCATAAGGCTTTTTGGGAAATCAAATTTGGTAGCTTCGAGCGCCAGATCCATGAGCATTTACACACGAAAAATAGAAGAATTGGCGTGATTGCTAAAAAATGGCTGTAGATGCAAAAATGGGCATGAAAAAATAGTGTAAGTATATGTGATAGTTTCCTAACTCAATACGGAGGTCCTTATAAAGTTTTTTGAGAAATTTTTTTTGGGTGATACGGGTGCCAGATCCATAGGCTATACAGTAAAAATAGAGTAATTGGCGCGATATCTAAAAAAGGGCTGTAAATGCTAAATGGGCATGAAAACAAATGTTGTGAGTATACGTAATGGTTCCCCAACTCAATACATAGGTCTTCATAAAGTTTTTTTAGAAAAAAAGTTTTGGGTGCTTCGGGCGCCTAATCTATGAAATAATACACACGAAAAATAGAGAAATTGGGGCGTCAGCTAAAAAAAGGGTTGCAAATGCGGAAATGTGTGTGTCAAAATAGTGGGTTGCAGAGGAATTGGCTCGATTGTTAAAAAAGGGGTGTAGATACGGAAATGGGTCTGTATTGTTCCCCAACTCAATACAGACACCCTCATAAAGTTTTTTGAGAAATTATTTTTGGGTACAACAGGCGCCAGATCTATGGACAACACACAAAAAAATAGAGGAATTGGCGTGATTGCTAAAAAAAGGTATCTAGATGTGGAAATAGGCGTGAAAAAAATGGTGTGAATATACGTGATGGTTCCTAACTCAATACGGAGGGGCTCATAAGTTTTTTTGAGAAAATAATTTTAGGTGATCCGGGCGCCAGATTCATTGGCTTATAAATAATATACACACGAAAATTAGAGAATTGACGCATCAAAGCGCCGTGCCCTGAGGCCCTCTACCCGCGCCTCAAGCTGTCGTGCCCTTAGGTCCCCTACCTCCGCCTTGAGGCGCCATACCCCGAGGCCCCCTACCCCCGCTTTGAGGCGCTGTGCCTCGAGATCCCCTACCCCTCTACCCCTGCCTAGTGGCGCCGTGCCCCGAGACACCGCACCCTATCCCCGCCTCGAGGAGCCGTTCCCCGAGGCACCGTACCCTACTCCCGCCTCGAAGAGCCGTTCCCCTACCCCCGCCTCGAGGGGCCGTTCCCCGAGGCCCCCTACCCCATTATCCCCGCCTCGAGGCGCCGTGCCCCGAGCACCCCTACTCCCCCATACCCCCTCCTCGAGGCGCCGTTCCCCGAGGACCCCCTACCTCTACTCCGCTACCCCCCATTCTCACTATACCTCGATGACCCATACCCCATACCCCCACCTCGAGGCGTCGTTCCCCGAGGACCCCTACCCCCATACCCCCTACCCCTTACCCCGAGGACCCCTACCCCCCTCTTCGAGGCGCCGTTTCCCGAGGACCCTTACCCCTTACCTCTTCCTCGAGGCGCCGAAGACCCTTTCCCCTTACCCCCTCATCTGGCACTGTGCCCCGAATGCTCTTACCCCCCCAACCCCACCTCAAGGCACCGTGCCCCGAGGACCCCTACCCTCCATACCCCTACCCCCGCCTCGAGGCACCGTCCCCCGAGGATCTCTACCCCCGTCTCAAGGTGCCGTTCCCCGAGGACCTAGCTATACCCCTTACCCCCGCCTTGAGGCGCCGTGCCCCGATGACCTAGCCATACCCCTTACCCCCCATACCCTCGCCTTGAGGCGCGTTCCCTCGAGTACATCTACCCCCCATACCCCCTACCCCCGCCTCGAGGTGCCGTGCCTCGATTACCTCTACCCCTATACCCCTTACCCTCGCCTTGAGGCGCCGTGCCCCAATTACCTCTACCCCCCATACCCCCTGTTATGCCGTAATTTTCCTAACCTTTAGAAAAATCACTTTTGAAATGTTCTAAGTATAAAACAATTTGAGAAAAATACTTAGAAAAAAGTCGCCACTTAATTTTTTAAAGAAATTAAGAAAACTTATAATTTTCAAAGACTTAAACAAAAAAAATCATTTGAAAATACCAAAGAGGGTTCGGGGTTCAATTTACACTTTGAGAAGGGCTTAAGCATTCGAAGTGCCCGCTAACATGCGGTTGCCCTGCGACTTGACTAAAATATATTTGACTATCTTTAGGAAAATAATGATTTAACATAAAAAAATGATAACTTACAATATTTGATTAACTTTGATAAACTAATTAAATGAATGACACATTTTATATTATTCTATTTTTTAGAGAAAGGGATCCAAAATGGAACATTTGACTCGAAAATCAAGTGATTAGAATATTAATAGAATTAGATTAATTAGAATTTATTTGATTCATTTTGAAATAATAATTTAAATCAATTTAATAAATTAAAGCATGAATATCATTTTGAATTAATTGACTAAACCTTTTGAGAAAATGATTAAGTAAGTATTACAATTTTTAATTAATTGAAAAGGTTTTGGCTAACATTTTTAAAATTTATTTGATGAAAAATACTTTAACTTAAAACAACTTTAACACGAGTAAAATATGATTAAGCAAAAAGCATTAAAGAACATCTCTTTTCAAGTACAAAAAGTTTAACTTAATTGAAGATATAAAATTTTGACCAATATACTTAATTACTAAAATAAATGAACACAAAACATGAAATGTATTAAAAATTAAACCAACACAAAGAATATAACTCTTCTTTTGGGGAATTTAATTAAGCTAATTAACAATTCTAAAGTTAGAGTTAATGATAAAAAAAAACAAACAATAAATAAAATCAATCAAATAAATTAAAGGTAAAGGAGAAATGAATTTGGGCCCCTTTTTTGGGCCAATTTTGCTGAAAATTTTAGCCTTTAAACCAATCTCGTTTTTGTATACAAAGGCTGTATATTAGTGTATATCGTATGTATACAGCCCATTTTTTTGTTTTCCGAGACCTGTACAT
Organism: Solanum stenotomum; assembly: GCF_019186545.1. Lineage (NCBI taxonomy): Eukaryota > Viridiplantae > Streptophyta > Magnoliopsida > Solanales > Solanaceae > Solanum > Solanum stenotomum. Next base: position 47,639,920 of record NC_064292.1, read on the forward strand.
CAATTCGAAAGACTTGTTCTTCGATTTCTCAAGGTTGGCTGACTCTTTAAGAGATAAAATTGAGCCTTTGACCCAACGAGGAGATGCAAGGAGAGGAGATAGGAGTTCATGTTGAACTCCGAGCAAATTTCACATGTAACAAAACGGAGGTAAGGATTAATATTTTATGCATACATAAATAAGTCAATTGCGACATGAAGTTTCAGCAACATATAACTTATCATTTAGACAACCAACTACCAAAGAGATATGTATCATGCTTTAAACAAATAATAGGCAACCATTAGTAGTATTGGTGAACATTAATTTTCAAATAATGAAGAATGTGAGGTAGTAAAATGGCCTAAACAGTGATGTGTTCATAATGGAAAGCATATATAAATATGATAAACATGCTGCACATTTGACCGACACACCTCACACAATATTCAAAATTAAAACCCATCTGTAAAAGCCAAAAAAAATGCCAACTAATCGCACCAAAGAAAAAAAAAAAGAAATAAAAAGATGTTGAAGGCACTTAGCAGACCCAATTAGTTTAAGCAAAAGAAGAGAAAAAACCCTATTACAATATTATATATAACAACACTACTACTCACTAACAAGTTGCAAGCACAAATATGCACAGACAAACACAATATCCATAAGAAATGGCATTTGTTGAGCAGTAGCACTTAACACAGTGAACGAAATTGCTAAGTAACATGGAAATTGTCCTTATTAATAGTGTATTGACACTTACCCATATATTCAACAAACTCAAACTAAAACAAGGTCTAGGTTTTAATAAAATGGCAACAATATGGCTTAACACGTGATCTGTAAGATCTCACTTGCACGCTGCCGAAAATCAACTAAGCATAAACTCATTCTTTATCATAGTCGACTAGTACAAAGATTGTATAACATATAACCAAACCACTAGCAATTGACTTTAAGCTAAAGAAAAATTAGCACGTTATACACATGAAAAATCAACGCCAATAAATTCATGCTCCACGGAATCTTAAACGACAAAACTTAACGTTAACAAAACTAAGATTTTAGGCAGAAAAATGGTATAGACTTGTTCAAAATGGGTCATATTAGACAATAGAAAGTTAGTTGAGGTTTAGCCTTTACATGTGTAACAACATTAACAACAACAAACCAAGATAGCACGATACTCAAAGACAACAAAATACAAGCAAAGCCAAACAAATTCAGCAACATATAGGCGAAATCAATTCAAGACAAGGGACGATAAATATACAAAAATAATCTAAAACAACTCACTCGAACATGTAATCTAACGACTAAAACAGGACAACACCACGTTCAACTTGTCAGAAAAGAACTAGGTTCATACATTACCATACTACTTGAGTTCAGGCTGAAAGAAAACAATGCCTAATACTTCACTAAATATATGATTAGCTAAACTGAAATAAGAGGAGAAGAGAGGTCACCTTTATCGGAGTAGCGATTGGAACGACGAGCTCGAAGGTAGCGATTTCCACACCTATGAATTTCGATAAAGAGAAATAAAAGCTTTGGAAAGAAGATAAATTAGAACTTAGAGTTGGTCTCCCCCATCTAATAGAGATCAAAACAAATGAATATTTAGATGGAAATTAAGGGGAAATCGGGTGAAATTTGCGAATTCAAAATTCGAATTCCTTTGCCCTTTTTTTTTTGAAGACCACAGTAGAAAAGATTTTAAAATCCCCTAAAATGGGCGAAAGGGGACGTGATGGTGGTTGGACCCTGCAGGCGAGGAGGACAACGACATTTCTCCGGATTTGATGGATTTTTCGCAGAGGGATGGGCGCTCTGTTTCTTAGCGTCTGAAGGAAAGACGAGTATGGGCAGTGGGGTCAATTTCTGCGTGAAAAGGGAAGAAGAACGAAGAGTACGGGGGTCGTTTGGTTTTGTTGCTGGAGAGGCTTTGCTGATGGGTTTCTTTGGTGTTGAAAAAAAATGGGTTGGGCCGGGTTTCTGTTGAAAATAGTGGGCTGCTAGAATTGTTGAATTGGGTCTCTTGAAATGGCCCAAAACTGATCTTAAATGTGGGTTGGAATTGATATTAGAGGATGGTTAAGGATTGCAATTGTAGCCAATTAAAATTAAGAAATTAGCCAAATTGAATTTAATTAGTGAATTCGGCTAAAATTCAAACAAGATGAGTTAATATGAATTAATTAATGAGTTTCTTAATCTTAACAAAATAAAAAATTATTTCTATTATAAAATAATTAGTTTAATTAAAAACTAATTAACTCGAAACCATAACTTAAAGTCATAAAATATTTAACTAAAATGTAGAATCTTTGTGATGATTTTCAAATATTTATAAAATAACGTGATTGTAAAAAATATACATATTTATTATTTAAAATTATTAAAATTATTAAAATGATAATATTACTCTAAAAATAACTTGTAAGTATTTTGGATTTCATAAAATTTATTAATTCAAAATTATGACCCTTGCTAATAAAGTATTTAAAAATATAAAATCTTTTCGAGATGATTTTTGAATACTCATAAAATGCATTAATTATATACATAACTATATAAAACATCTATATATATATATATATATATATATTAAAGAAGTGACAAAACTATTTAAAATAACTTGCAAACTATGTTTATTTTATTTTATTTCTGAAATTTTTATAAAACTAATTATTTTAAATCATTAGAAATTGAAGAAACTCATTAATTAACTTATATTGTGGAGGTCCAAAATTGGTGGTCAACACCCCATACCCCCGCCTTGAGGCGCCGTTCCCCGATTACCTCTACCCCCCATACCGCATACCCCCGCCTCGAGGCGCCGTTCCCC
>NC_064292.1:47643091-47678613 GCF_019186545.1 Solanum stenotomum
CCCCCCCACCTCAAGGGGCCGTTCCCCGAGGACCCCTATCCCCCGCCTCGAGGTGCCAACCTGAAATATTTTAAACAAAAAATAATTTGAGAAAAATACTTTTCAAAAAGTCGACTTAATATTAAGAAGTTATTGACACTTAACTAAAACTTTAATTTTAATCAAATGCTTTTCGCAACTAACTAATCAATATGGTTAAATTATTGACCGAAAATATTGATCAACTATTAAAAGAAGTTATTTAAAGTAAAGAAAAGCAAATGTATCCCTTAAATTATTAGGTGAAGTAAATCAACGTAAAAAAGAAAATTGGGATCTTTAGAAGAATTTAATTAAGGATACTTTAATTAAATCAAACTAAAGCTAAATAGCTTATATCATCTACTTCTCCTGTATATTGGACATATACATCCCATTTTACACCTGTATAACAGGTATGTCGGCTGTATATCAACTCCATTTCTTGCATGCTTGCTTCCCTTTCACTCGAATAAGATGAGGCTGACTCGATGAATATCAATTGGGTTTCAACCAACTCGAAATTCAAAGATGACTGGATGAGTCTCAATGTGGGTGTCACATACAAAGAGAATGAAATCACATCAGAATTATGATTTTAAAACCGAAGCATATTGTGTGTAAACTATGTGTCAAAAGTATAAGTAGTTGGATGCAACATATACCAAGTGGATGGATGGCTGTTATTCTCGACCCTGTAAAAAATACAACTCAGCAGCGCCTGCTTGGCCTTGGTCTGCTTCACCACGACAACTTTCAGGACAATACCCCAGCAAACATGCCGATTAGTCTTAATACCTTTCTTTACTAAACATCTCCAGCACCCAGGTCGTATTTATCTCTGAGTGGGCTATTCATCACATTCAGTACTCAGGCCTCTCCTCCTTCCTGTACACGGAAAATGATTATGCCATTCTCAAAATTCAATTCCATAGTAAGATACCTTTCTTTACTAAACATCTCCAGCACCCAACATCTCCGAGTGGCCTGTTTTCATCACATTCAGTACTCAGGCCTCTCTCCTCCTGTACAACACAAGGTCAAATACAGGGGAAAATGATTATGCCATTCTCAAAATTCAACTACCGCTAGTACACGGAAAAACATTGCCAAAGGATGATAAATTTATTAATAGAAATGAATTGATGAATAACCCAAACCTTTTCGTCACTTTCATTCTTGTTACATCTGCCACTATTCTCAACCAAGACAACAGGAATTGAAGCAGCCTAGCAGCAAAGACAGCAATATAGTTGAGCAAAAATGATCAAATATAACAATATTGCAAAATGCATCAAAGAAGCAAACTTGTTATCGCTGGACCAAGACTCCACGTAAACTTGCAATCAAGATGGCAGGTTTGCTAGCAAAACTGCTCTACCACAGAGGACCACTTCCATTCTCTTGCTTCACAAAGAAGAAGAAGAAGAAAACAGAAGCAAAACTGACTATTTTCCTGCTGGCTTAGTTTTCAACAAAATACCTTTCACTATCAAATAAATAAGGAAAAGGCAGCCTTTTAAACTTTTATCATAGTCCCTTCCCAAGTTTCTTGAACTGAAGTTCAAGTAACGTTCGCAAAAGTATTAACATATATGGATATCGTGCCTCGAGCCCCCTCCCCCCACCCCCCACAACACCCCCATTCCCCCTAGCCCTGAGGCGTCGTGCCTCGAGGCCCCCCCACCCCAGCCCCGAGCCCTGAGGTAGAGAAAAACAGTAGTGTACAAGAGACTACTCTACTGCAATGTCAATGTTAGTGATTACAAAACAAAAAGATACTCTCTGCTGCTAAGGCCAGAAAAATCAAGAACGAAGATCTTCCATGGACACTGCAAGTTAAAGGCAATATAAGATTGAATGTCATGAGTTGTTAATCCAACAGACAATTGGAATACTGAAGTTGATGCAGCCTCTTCTCAGATCCCTGGCTTAGCTGCTTATCTTCTGGAAGAACTCTACGGGTACAGTTGGAGGGCAATACTTCTTTGCAACAAGTTTGTATTGTTTCAGAAAAACAAACATTGGAATATAGGAAATGTATGCATCTGCCTAGATGACTCTGTATGTACAGAAACATACATGTCTATAAAGTCATTATTCAGTTAATATGATTTGAATAGAGTTGAGAAGGTAGATCATTTATCCCAATATAATAGACTGTGTGCAGTTTTGACTCTAGTATACATGTTTTGGGTTGATTAAAATAGAATTATGCAAACCTATATCTAGAAAGTATACATTTGTTAGGACTTTATTCCACTTACTCCATTGTCAGAATGGGCTAGAATGAAGAAATGAGATGAAGAGATCAAAAACAAAAATTACCTTTTGTGTTGGCTGTATTTTTCCCTGACTATTGGTAAGCTAGAATTGTCATTGTTGCAGCAAAGGCTATGTAGTGCCATGACACAGTCTCGTAAATTAGAGGTTTGGTACAGAGTATAATTCCTCAAGGTAGAGTTCTGTATTAGGAGTTTCCAAAAGTCAAATTTTATAAGAATATGTTTGTGGAAAGGAGAATAAGAACGGAAAATACATTATAACCGTTTATATGATTGTCACAATGATAATTCATACATACCAAAGGTTTCATTGAAGAAGGGAGAAGAATATATTTGGCCAATAAAATTGCAGAAGCAGCAATGAGTGACTGGGCATAACAAAGCATGTTATATTCTAAAAGAGAGAGTTCTGCGATGTAGCCTACCCAACTGTTCCAATTGCAGTGACGAACCTGTAGATGATTATAAAATTTTAATCTACTCTGTTTCCAATATAAAACATGGTTGGAGAATTATCAACCTTAAGTGAAGAGGTTACCTCATTAAGTCCTTGGGCAGCTCGAACAAACCTCTTGCAGTATATCTTAACAATAAGTTCCTAAATCATCATACTGAAAAGCAACAGATCTCCATTTAGCTGTTGGAGCTGTCATTTCAAACTTCAAGTAATTTAAAACAGCAGACTCAATTTGCAACACCTGCATAATACATAAGTCTTAGTGTCACTGCAAAATTTAACCACTGCAGGTTCTGTGAATCAAGATCATATACCTCCTCCTTGAAGTAAGTGTTGTCTATTATGTAGCAGAACACTTTAACTTGAGGTGCACCGATCTCCTCATATTTCTGCAATAAACCATTTCACATATTAAAATCTATTAGTATTAGGTAACAAGTAATATGATAATTGGAAGTTTGAAGCTTGAAGTAAAGTTAACTCCTCGCCCTAGTTGGAATGAATTTTAAGTCCTGGTACACATCCATATTTTCATTATTACCACCATGGACTAATTGAGCATTGATAGAGCTCTTGCCAGGCGTTAATCCCATGCTGCATCAGTGAAGAGGCCTGGAAGTCTTGCTCAGTATCACCATGGATGGGGCTTTTCCTAGCATCAAAGTTTGAAGGTAAATCCATACCCTGTTCCACTGAAGTAGGATGAATATCTTCCCCAGCACTAAAAATTAATGATCTCATCCCATACTGCCAATGCAAAGAGTGGTCATTACAACCTTGTAATTTACCAAAAAGATGCAGTGCATGCTCTTTACTGATCGTTGCACATTATATTTAGCCACTAATTGAAGTTACTATGATTTTCGATCAAAAAAACGACAATCAAAAGACAAATAATGGATATGTTGGAAACATTACAGCAAAGCACGGTACTTTATTAGCTTGTTTTCAATTGTTTAATTGTAGTTGTATCATTTCCACTTGGAAATTAGCTTACAGTTTACTGCCAGAGCATCGATATGACTCCAACACTCCTATTATTCTCATTGAGATATCACATAAAAAATGGCAGGGTATCCATACCAAACCGGAGAATTTTATTAATTTTGTTTAAAAAACAAAGTGAGTTTAGTCATTCTCAGTTTTGAATTCACTTATGCCTTGCCTTGATTGAGTTGATAGCCTTTTCACAGCTTTGCTGCCCATCTGGCAATTGACCCTAGAAATTGCAAAAAAACAATTATCACACCTTCAAAACATAAGTACAACTAGCAAAGACATTAACTAAAATCAGGATATATACTATCTGGCTATTTCCAGAGGGATTTCTTTCCATTTTCTTTAGGTGTGAGCGCATATTTGTGTTGCAGACTTGCAGGTATCCAGGTTGTAGTAACAATACCTTAAAAGCAGGCCCAAAACCTCCTTCTCCAAACTTATTATCAGGGGAAAAATTGTCTGTCATGGCTTTCAAGTCATGTAATTCAAAGAACTTCAGTTCAATGTCACCTTTCTTTTCTTGTCCCTTTCCAATGGAAGTTCCAGGTTTTGACATGTTAGTTGCTGAGTCAGAAAGTAACATTTCCCTGAACTTCACCTTTCTCAAAATCCCAGAAAAGGCAATAGAAACATGAAGTCTATAGATGAAGATGTACATTGGTAATTTTAATATATAATCTAATCCATGATTGTAGTGACAGCGAGAACACAGTTAAGTCAGATAACCTGCTACTAGTACGAACTAGAATGTCACACGAAGACTGCCCAGGTTCCAGCAGTTTAATAATGAATCCAGAAGGACTAGGTTCGCCTATTGCCCAGGTTTCAGCAGTTTAAGAGTTTAAAAAACAGTAGAGTAACCTTTTAGGCCCTAGAGCTCTTCTCCAATTAAATCCAGAAAAACAAGTAAATTTGATCTGTCATAATTAATATGATGAATGGCTATGGACTGTTGAGTGACACAAGATCTAAGTATACCATATGCTTTGCGATTTCGTTAAGAGATTTTGAAATTGAGTCCTCCAATTTCCTAAGTTGTTGAATGTTGTCAATCTTGTCAAGATTGCTCCAAAGCCTGCATATTCCAAATCACAACAGGAAAAGAAATGTCATAATCTGGTTCTAGCATTATCTCTGAAGAGACGATGGCAAGTAAACGATGCATATTAACCTAGAAATGGAAGAAAGAAATAGAATTACCATAAAGTAATTGATAAAGAAGAAACTGTATATGTTGAATAGACTTTTCACTGTGTCCATAGATATGCCATGGAGACTAAGATATCTGAGTGAGATGGAGAAATGTCCATGCTCCAAGTCAGGAAGAGGAATGGCAGTGATCTTAGCACAACTGCATCACTTTCCAGGTTTGTTGCATGGCAATAACAGGTGCAGCACAGAACAGAGGCTTGACGGGGTTATTCTTGGAACCCTAAACCATCTCTCACTGAGTGCCTTGCTGACACATGACAGAGACATCCATCTCTGCTTGCGCCATGCCATAAGTACTGGTTAAAGTTATATAGGATTAAATATGTAACATATAGTCATATAAATTGATCCATAACTTATATATGCTGCTGTATTAATTATACTGATTTTAATACATGAAAAATTCTCTTCCTAATCAGCAACACAACAACCTAATTTGTCACTGGACACAACACAAAACAAATTATTAAAATTGTACTTTATTTGATAAGAGACATGAACCTACAGTCATTAACCTAACCAGCATAAGAAGTCGTCTTCCAGCTTTTTCTGTAACGATAATACTCGCGACTGCAAATGGAAGTTGAAATGAAGAACGATTGTGTTTGAGTGTTTTTTAACAGTCTTTTATTAAACTGGAGTAGTAAGAGTTGAGAGCCTGGAGAACAGCTATGGCTTGAGATGCCAGGTCTGCCGACAACCTTGTAAAATGATCTTAACTTTTATATGTATGCCTATAAACAAAAGGCTGTCAACTTAAAACAGAAGTTTATTTCTGAGTGTTTCTTACCAGCTGCTCTAAAAATTGAACTGGCAAAAGTAGTAATTGCATTGTTCCTCTTAACTGCATGAGAGCCATTAACCCGATTCCAATCTAATAATATTGAATATCGGCAGAAGTAGCAGACATATCATCAAAACTCTTAAAAGTGTTCAAACTTGGGTTATACGTAAAGCTTACAAGCATATTTCCTACTGAACAAATCCATAAATGTGGATGAGTGTTGCTGAACTGTTTCAGTAAAGTCCTGTTAATTAGAGAGATTTCAGTTCTAACAGCTCTTCTGGAACTAGACTTCAACAGAAAAATATGAAAGAGACAAACAGGTAAACAACACAACACAACACAACACAACAACACACTAAGGGGTCGTTTGGTAGAGTGTATAAGAATAATGCTTCTATGATGTATTAGTAATGCATGCATTAGTAATGCAAGCATTAGTAATGCTTGCATTAGTTATGCTTGCATTATTTCTTATACATTGTTTGGTTTGATGTATTGGAAATAGCAACCCTTGTATAAAGACTATTAAAAAAATATTTGTTTACCAAAATACCCCTACATTCTTTTACAAAAATAATAATAATAATAATAATTATTATTATTATTATAATAATAATAATAATAATAATAATATAATAATAATAATAATAATAATAATTATAATAATTATAATTATAATAATAATAATAATTATAATTATAATAATAATAATAATTATAATAATTAATTATTATTATTATTATTATTATTAATAGAGGGTAGTTTTGTCATTAGTTAATCTAATGCATGCATTAAAACCATTGCATTGCTAATACCTAAAAATCCATGGTATTAGCAATACACACTTTAATACACAATAGAGTGTATAACTAATGCAAGCATTAGTTATACATAGGTTGGAAAAGAGTACCAAACAAGGTACTAGTAATACACAGTGCTAATGCATGCGTTATTTTTCCTAATACACTCTACCAAACGACCCCTAATTTGTCTATATTTGATATGTCTATAGTGGGAAAATTGGGTGCTGACACAAGGATGTGATGAAGCTGTCGATGGTGAAGGAGATATTGTTGTCCCATCCAAGTTACCAAAGGCTATTGGAAATCACCAATAGAGTTTGTCACTGGTCCAACGAACTGAGAATTATCTAAACTTAGTAGCACTGAGCACTTCCCTCAAATAAGATTTCAGTTCAATCTACTTACGGATTAGAAGAACTTTAGGATCATTCTAACTCAATAGCTAAGATCACTAAAAACTAAAGACCGTTTGATGAATTTTTTATTATAAATGTTTCGTTTATTGTACAAACATCACAAGCATTTGATAAAATGTCACATTTGCTGAAATTATCACTTTTTCCACTCAAGATTACCTAAGAAGCTATAGTAGAGAGAATTTTAACAATGCAAATGGAAAAGAACAAAGTTGAGAGGTAATCTTAAAGCTTCGAAAAACACACAAGAGATTATATATGAAACTTAACAACTGCTATTTAACCAGAAAAACAATGTAGGAAGATGAAGATCGACAAATTTAAAATTTCACATTACAGGAGAAGGTGAAAGGCAACGGAATAACTAATTCATCTATCATCAGAACTTACAGTGACACAAGAACCAGCAGTCATAATTCCATGATCCCTAAGAAGAAGTTTTTTAACAGCTACAAATTGCTTTCACGAAAGTGCACAGAATTGGGGGAATGATACTATGTTCCATTTATTGTCCAATGATACTATGTTCAAAAAGCAAAGTGGACAGAATTGGGGGAAGATGTTTCAAAATTTTCATTTATAGTACTTTTTAACCATTAAACTGATAATCGATTAACCCTCAAATCACTTCACTTCGATCATTTTTCATGAAACTCCAAGAAAGAAAAACCCTAAATCACAAATCACAAAATCCACCTACATTTTCCTCCTTCCATACACAAATTTACGCAAGAAACCCAATAACCAACATAAGAAAAAGTAAAGAATCGAAGCAGTAATAAAAAAAACACAAAGAAAGAAGAAAAACCCAGTACTCTAATTAGCTTCCTACAGTAATCAATCCATTTATACAAACAGAGAACAAAAACAGAGAAACACTCACAAGTTTGGTCGTTTCTTGGCGGCTCCAGCATTCAATTTTCCGGTCTGATTATTCTCCAACGCCGATGAAGACGAACGCCTATTCTATTATGGGTCGTCGTCAATTCCTCCTTCTACTGTATCAATCTAGCCGTTACTCTGCTACTGAACAAAAGGGAATAATATTGTGCTAAATATTTATATAGTTTTTTTTAATTATAATTTGTTAAATAATTTTTAATATAATTAATTATCAAGTTCTTTGAGTAATTATATTTTATATCATTTTTTCATTTAATTGAATTAATTTTACTCTCTCAAAAACTGTTTACATAAAAAAGGATTATATTATTTATTTTTTTATGAGACAAACTAATTTTATTAAGAGTTAATTTTATTGAAATTAAAATTATTAATTATGTTTTAAAATTTTATTTTTGATTACTATTATTTTGTAGCGTTACTTGAGGATAAAAGTAGTTTTGAATGAAAGTAATAAACTTGTATTAATTTGTTAAAATAGATAAATAAAATAATAAAAGTAAAATCATTAAATCACAAGAACATTCATTAAATCAATACTATTCCCGAGGAAGCACACATGTTGACGGAGAGGTGTGTACTTATTCCCCTCTAAACATTTTAAATCATCCCATTAAGTGTAAAATAAATATCTGACAAAATTTTGTTAATATAGTAGTACATTAAATGATTTTAAAATATATACAAATATTATCGACATTCAAAATAATAAAGTTATAAATAAATCAAAGCTAAAGCAGATCTCATAATTTTTCTAAATGTAGCAGCTTAAAATTGGCAATTTTCATGTTTCTCCATCATAAATCCAAATAGCGAAAAATCACATATAAAAGCTTCGTCTTCCTCTCCAAGCGGGAAACAATACTTTGAGATTAACATTTGTGCACATTTTGTGGTTAACTCAAAGATCTTTCAAGCTCTCTGTTGAACGTGCTTAAGCTTTAAGAAGGAGTAGGGAAGATAATGATAAATATATCATGGAGATGGAGAGAAATTGTATTGAAGGCCCAATGCTCTTCACTGGCTTATGACTTTCTGGTCTTGTCAAGTCTTCGAAATGGTCTTTTTTTCCTTTTCCACCTTTATACTTAAGTCACCATTTTCTAACACTGTGCTATTTAATCTTATTTTAAAAGAACCTATTGCCACACAAATAGGAGTGTGTCATCTGAATGCAGGCTCTTTTTACCCTCAGTTCCATTTCTCAAGGTGATTTGAAATTACAAGTAAGATGAATTTTCTACCTTGTACACCTTTTAATATTAGGATAATAAGCTAAAAGAATTGCTAGTTGGCTCAGCACAAGAAAAAAGAACCATTCTTCATAATCAGAGGAGAAGATTTCTCTGCTTCAATTTTATCTAAATATAATCTGCTTAATTCTAGATTATATCTTTGGATTATGAAGTGGATAAGAACTATATATGCAGTTTTAGTTATCTTCCCTGAGATGAAAAAATACGTAGGTCTGAAGATGATATTGTTGCTACAATTTCAGTTCATTCTAGAATGAAAACGAAGCTTTCCCTATTGTTCTGTGGAAGGAATAAATGTCATGCAATTTCAAGCCTCTGTGTCTTTCCATCTTTTACTGCCTCACTTTGTTATTAACCATTGAAAATTGATTGATAACATTTTGAAATGTTGCAGAGTGTTGCTCGGTTATTTGGATCTTCCATATCAGCGAAGGAACTGATTAGTGTGTCTGGTTTTGTACTGTTAGTTTGATGTTGCTTTTAGACCAACTAGTGGATCATCTGTAAGCTTTCACAAGGTCAATGCAAATATCTGTTATCATTTGAGTTGACAACTTGTCACAATACATTTATATTCAATCTTTTATTTAATTGATGAAGTAAGTTGTATTGTAAAGCATCTAGAAAGATGCATAAAGCTTTACAAAGAAAGGTTAAGCCCAAAAAACTAATCGAAGCTGGGAGTTCAAAATCATGAGGAGAAGTTAATGGCTGCTAAGCCACTAGAGGGAGCTAAAAAATTCTAAAACGGGATAGCATTATTAACTTGGGATAACTTGCTCCAAGCCTCCAACACTTAAATTTTAGAGCACATTTAGGAGTGAAAATCCCATCAAAGTATCTGTTGTTCTTCTCTGTCCATTTACTGTTAACATGTGTCGTAGGTTTGCTGCAACAAGGCAGTGCAAAAAAAGTAAATTGACTCTTCAGTATTTTTGGCACATATAACATCTGTTCACCAGTGAGTTTCTTTTCTTTTTTAGTTTGACATCTTTGAGGGTTGTCCAAGTAAAACGTAGTTTTGTCTTCCATATCAGTTTCCAAGGCCAAGGACCTGTCGAAACATTGGCCTGTGTTGTGTAGGCTGCACCCGTTGTTCTGTTGCTGTTTTGTTGGGTCTTATGAATTTCTGACCAAACTTCATCTACAGTTTTACTACACAATGGTGCAGGAAGTGTGAGCGAGTATTCCTCTGATGCACCGTTAAAAAGAAGTTTCTAAGTATGCCTTGCAATAACCAAAATTACGGAAGAGATTGATACCAACCAAGTTCATAATAGAAGTTACCAATCGCCAACAGTTCTACCCAGAAACCTTTGTTTGATGCTAAAGAATCTACTCCGACTTTAGCACACATGTCGTGGACATGTGTAAAACAAGAATTAACCAAATTTTCTTCTCTTACTTAAAATGTTTTGTCAAATAAGTAAAGGCATGTAGATAAATTTCAATTAGAAAAGTAGCAAAGAAGCAGAACACAACAGTAACCTTTTCAACAAAACTCCAGTTAGAAAAGAAAAAGGGAAATGAAGAAATGGATGTCTCAAGCAACTAAAGGCAATAGACTCACCAAGCAAGCAACTTTAGTTCAAACTTTGTATTTGTCGTAAAATCCAATATTATCAACTTGGCTATTGTTTGGCTATAGAATTAGTTGAAACTTGGGAAAAGTGAGTTTTTAGAGTTCGTTGAAAAATAACTTTTGAAATTTAAAGTTAAATTTAGACATGCATTTTACTTGAAAAAAAATGGAGTTTTGCTAGTGAATGTACCAAAAACGAAAAAAAAAAATTGTTGCAACTTGAAATTTTTTTTATTTTTATTTTTTTGAAAATCTAATCCCAAAATCTACAGCCAAACAGGAGCTAATCCAGTATACCCAAAGCTCATAAGCTTTGCTCATATTTCTTCTATAGCAAGTCATGGAAATATGAGGGGCGAAAGAGCGTAACAAAGTGACACCGAACAGAATAGTTTAGCTAAGTTGTAAAGGCAGCGACGATGCTGCACGACTTTTTGGTTATTGTAGTTTAATTACTTTATTACAAATCCTTGGCTGGACTAATCATAGATGTAGTTTTTGGTCATGCAAAGTTGCATATAAGATTCAATGTGGAATTTTGGTGGTAAACAATTAGTGGCTTAATCTTATTTATGTAAAGGAAGAACAAAAATAAAACACATAAAGACAGCAAACAACAAACCACGAATGCCAAAATCAAACTACGAGGGATAAAGCAGTTAAAATATGTAAAAGTCTTGTATGACTATAAGAGTCATTACATCATTCACCTTTAAAATGCACGTTCATCCTTGAATATAAAAAGAAAAAAGACACCTGAAGTGTCGAAAAACTGAGGATATCTACTCTAAATGACTATCTCAACCTCCCAAATGGCCTCATCCACGTTAGAATAATCTTCTTTCAACATTAGAACCTGAAACTCTAGATACATAATTGCCAAACCTAAAAGCAAAATCGAATCACCTAGCTAGAAACTTACATGCTGCAAAACCACAACTAAGACAATGAACCTTGGACATAGCTTTCCCTCCTTCCCAAAACTCATAACGTCTTTCATAGGCGATGCATTCCACAAACTCCCTTACCAGCCATGAATCTAAGTAAAAAATCCATTATTTAGCACAAATCTTTAATTTACCCTAAAGTGTGAGACCCAATTCTAAATCGACTTGGGTCATCAAAGAATATCCCATCTATGCACCCCTATCCTGAACCTGAAAACAGTGAACTAACCAATCAGTGAATGTCATATCTTATCATACAAGGCCTCAAATTAAACAGGTTCTCCTGAATGCTGAAGTGATTACCCTTTCCTCATGCAACGTTTACAATTTACAAGAACTAATCCCAATGACCACTCAAAATCCCTCACACATACTCATAACATATCCTCGAAGGCCTGGATAATTCACTCTAACTGACCACTCATCTATGGGTGAAGACACTATAAAAAACTTCACTTGAGTGACTTTATATGAAAAGAACTATTAATCACCTGAGATATTAAATCATACATGTTGCACAACTAGTATAATTCATTTACCCCTTATTAAATTTTCCTCTCAACTCTGGGAGAAACTAAATCATGCAACAAAAAATTAGCTTATAGATGGTGGCTTTCCTTTTGCAGAATATTCAATTGAATCCTAATTTTGCAAAATGCATATCTTTTATAACAGTGTCACTCGAACTTCTTTCATTTTCAACTAATCAAGAAAAGCATTTTGTCGCCTTTTCTGTTTCCAGAACAACTGCATACTATGAGGCTCATCGATGATATCTCTTCTTTATAAGATCCTCGATATCTAGCAGGCAACGCCTTAATGTTTCACCTCCTTCTATAGCTTTGCCAAATAGTTTGCTTGAGGTGCATCTCCAGGGAACTTTTGAAATTATGAGGAATCATATTTCCTTCTGATTGAAAGGATTCACCACATGTTTCACCTTTCTATATTCACCATCAATGGAATAATAAGAGAGTAGATGTAACACCCCGTATACGAAAATAGACCAGATTGCAAATTTTTGGTGTTACAGGTGGCACTCACGGGCACCATCCACGAACGGTAGGAGGACCCATGATCCGTCCTGCAGGTCCGTGGTTCGTGTCAGCAACCTCCCCCAGAACTCAGCCAGAAATTCGGCCAAGTGTTGACCCACGGCCGGACTTACGGTCCGTAGGTTAGGTCACGGACCATGGTTCGTGTCCGTGGATCGATGCCCCTAAAGCCCAGCTTCAGTCCTGATTGATGGTTGACCAGCAAGGACCATTATTCGATGCAAGGTCCGTAGGTTAGGTTCAGCAGCCAGTTAGATGAAAATTGTTGAGTGGGTCAACTTCAAATAGTCATAACTCTTAGCACAAAGGGAATTGTGTGTCCCATGAACTACTATATGATAGATAATTGAATTCTCTTTCTAACGCCACCGTGTTTACTAAAATCTGACCTCCGAGTAAAAAGTTATGCTCGTTTTAGAGAAGCCCTGTCGGGCAGACTCGATTGACGGACCGTCAATTGACCTACGGCCCGTCAATCCAATCCGTCGGTCACTCCGACAGCAATTAAGTCAGGGGTCTTTTGGTATTTTCCTATTTTGTTGGACCCCTAAGATATGTCGTTTAGACCCTAAATCATGAGGTTTTAGTTAGTTTAAGCCTAGAAACATAACTAGAACTTACCTTACTCAAAAATCATTAATCAAAACTTAGAAAATTAGAATCAAGAGAGGAGAAAAAGGTCAAGAACCCTAGTTCAAGAACGCAGTAAGATTCCATTAGTTCCATCCCCGAAATCGAAAGATTTCTCTGTGGAATTCATCACCAGGTATGTGGGATTTCACTAGTGGATTCCTTTCTCCCATTAGGTCCTTAGAATTCAGTCAGATTCTTGATTTCATGATTATGAACAGACCTAGGGTTTCTAGAATTTCAACAGATCATCATAAATTAGTTATTTAAATGTTCCAAATCAGATTATCATGTTATTACATCGTTTCTCGCATGAATTTTGGAACCTTAGTTATGTATTTCTTTAGTTCTTGGATTACACATGCTAGGTCAGATATCTCAATTATTCAGTTATACATGCCTCGGTTATTAATGCATTTATATCAATTTAATTGTTGCATTCTCAGTTTGCATGTTTAATTTTGAGCTATCTAGTATTTACAGAAATTCAGTCATAACCAACTATTTAATTCATTGGGAGTAGCATAATATCAAGTTGGACTAGGGTTCAGCGTACCCATGTAGTCCCAGAACTACGATCTACGTAGGTGTAAGTCCCCTATGTGGGCAACATCAATTTAGTGATCACGCCAGCATGCATCTATACCTCTGGTAGGGTATATTGGGTCCTCTCGATGGGGCGTATACATCGGACTCCACATTTAGCTCATGTGGTTTTATGTCGATTATTAGTAGCTCCCACAGTTCAGTCAGACTCTATTGTATTGACCATATTTCAGTACAGTCAGTATTCAGTCTCAGCATGTTATATATTTGGTCATTGCATCAGTTAGCTCAGTATTCAGTATTTTCAGTATCTATATCATGTTCAGATTATTTCATATTTATTGTTTTGTTCATTTATATGTTATTTCAGTTTTACTCTATCCTACATGCTCAATACCTTTCAAGTACTGACGTATACGTGCGCTATATCTTCTCGTGATGTAGGTTCAGGTTCTCAGCATCCAGATCAAGTTTAGATCGATTCCCGATCTTCAGTTCAGCAGCATCAGTGGTGAGTCCTCCTTCTTCAAGGACTAGTGACATGTTTATCTTTATCGCTTTTAGTTTTTAGTTTCAGTTTTGCTAGACCTAGTTGGGGCATGTCCCAACATTTCTAGTCAGTTTAGAGGCTTATTTCAGACATAGTTAGATTCAACTTAGTATTGAGTTAATATTTTCTTTGTATTAANGCAACCTCCCCCAGAACTCAGCCAGAAATTCGGCCAAGTGTTGACCCACGGCCGGACTTACGGTCCGTAGGTCAGGTCACGGACCGTGGTTCGTGTCCGTGGATTGATGCCCCTAAAGCCCAGCTTCAGTCCCAATTGACGGTTGACCAGCAAGGACCGTCTTTCGATGCAAGGTCCGTAGGTCTGACAGTAGGTTAGGGTCAGCAGCCAGTTAGATGAAAATTATTGAGTGGGTCAACTTCAAATAGTCATAACTCTTAGAACAAAAGGAATTGTGTGTCCCATAAACTACTATATGATAGATAATTGAATCCTCTTTCTAACGCCACCGTGTTTGCTAAAATCCGACCTCCGAGTAAAAAGTTATGCTCGTTTTAGTGAAGCCCTGTCGGGCAGACTCGACCGACGACTCCAATCGACGGACCGTCAATTAACCTACGGCCCGTCAGTCTAATCCGTCGGTCACTCCGACATCAATTAAGTTAGGGGTCTTTTGGTATTTTCCTATTTCGTTGGACCCCTAAGATATGTCGTTTAGACCCTAAATCATGAGATTTAAGTCAGTTTAAGCCTAGAAACATAACTAGAACTTACCTTACTCAAAATCATTAATCAAAACTTAGAAAATTAGAATCAAGAGAGGAGAAAAAGGTCAAGAACCCTAGTTCAAGAATGCAGTAAGGTTTCATCAGTTCCATCCCCGAAATCAAAAGATTTCTTCGTGGAATTCGTCACCAGGTATGTGGGATTTCACTAGTGGGTTCCTTTCGCCCATTAGGTCCCTACAATTCAGTCAGATTCTTGATTCCATGATTATGAACAGACCTAGGGTTTTTAGAATTTCAACAGATCATTATAAATTAGTTATTTAAATGTTCCAAATCAGATTATAATGTTATTACATCGTTTCTCGCATGAATTTTGGAACCTTAGCTATGTATTTCTTTAGTTTTTGGATTACATATGCTAGGTCAGATATCTCAGTTATTCAGTTATACATACCTCAGTTATTAATGCATCAATATCAATTTAATTGTTGCATTCTCAGTTTGCATGTTTAGTTTTGAGCTATCTAGTATTTATAGAACTTCAGTCATAACCAGTTAACTATTTAATTCATTGGGAGTAGCATAATATCGAGTTGGACTAGGGTTCAGCGTACCCATATAGTCCCAGAACTACGAGCCACGTAGGTGTAAGTCCCCTCTGTGGGCAACATCAATTTAGTGATCACGCCAGCATGCATCTATACCTCTGGCAGGGTATATTGGGTCCTCTCGATGGGGCGTATACATCGAACTCCACATTTAGCTCATGTGGTTTTATGTCGATTATTAGTAGCTCCCACAGTTCAGTCAGACTCTATTGTATTGACCATATTTCAGTACAATCAGTATTCAGTCTCAGCATGTTATATATTTGGTCATTGCATCAGTTAGCTCAGTATTTAGTATTTTTAGTATCTATATCATGTTCAGATTATTTCATTGCTTTGTTCAGTTATATGTTATTTCAGCTTTACTCTATCCTACATGCTCAATACATTTCAAGTACTGACGTATACGTGCGCTACATCTTCTCGTGATGTAGGTTCAGGTTCTTAGCATCCAGATCACGCTTAGATCGATTCCCGATCTTCAGTTCAGCAGCATCAGTGGTGAGTCCTCCTTCTTCAAGGATTAGTGACATGTTTATCTTTATCGCTTTTAGTTTTTAGTTACAGTTTTGCTAGACCTAGTTGGGGCATGTCCCAACATTTCTAGTCAGTTTAGAGGCTTATTTCAGACACAGTTAGATTCAGCTTAGTATTGAGTTAATATCTTCTTTGTATTAAACTCATCAGTTATCATTTATCTCAGTATATGGGTATTCCCCATCTTTTCATTTTATTTATGATTATAGCTTCAACACAGTTTCTATTATTCAGATTATCTTTAGTATGCTCATGATCATGTCAGTAGGGTTAGCTTGGGATCACTTGTGGTTCTAGGTCCTGTGTCTGCGTCTCGGGGGTAGCTCGGGGGGTGACAGTAGAGGTAGCATATTAGACGTTATATATGAATATTGGATGTAGGACCAATCAATGAATTGTAATATTAAGAAATGCGAGGGAAATGAAACTCGTGCAGACAGTTCATAAAGTTAGAGGAAAGAAATATTCTAGAGAACGTGTAGCTGTGGAAATCAAGGACATTGCTGAAATCCCAATTTGTCATCATACATAAGCATTTCTGTTGTCCCTTATACACCTCATTCAAGCGAAGAATTCTCACAATCATATTAAGGTCATAGATTAATTTCCTTTTATGGGCAAGGCAAAACACGATCATCTTTTTCCCTAAGCAATCGATAGAGGAAAGATGTTGTTATGTGATAACTATGGAAAGACATAAACAGAGGGATGAAGTCATACATCACATGTAAGCTAATCAATGGTTAAAATAATTCGAACACAAGACAAATAAATATCACATAGAATAGGAACATCTCATCTTAAGTAGATACTTGCTAAGATGCTAAGTCAGATAATAACTACGTTCCAAAACAAAGATTGTTTGCGGCTTTACTCTTTCTAAGAGAAGTTGATTTAGGTGTACATGATCGAAAAAGGATATCAATTTATCAAACACATTCTGCTCTCAATGAAAATCTACAACAAACTACACTTCGATGTGTATTTAGATTTATTTTTTTGAAAACTGAAAGTGAAGAACAACCTGGCGCAAGATGTATTGGCTACTGTAGAAGGGAAGCCATATATAACATTAACAATGGATATCTAATTAAAATCGTAAACATCATTTATTCTAAGTACACAACTTATAAATTCAGGTGTCTAGCCTTTTCTTGTAACGGAAGATGACTCTCCTATCAGCAGAGCTCTTTCAACACCAACTTCAGAATATTGCTTCTTTACTAAAAGTTCTGATCTCATGATTTATATATGGCCAAAATAAGTCTCAAGAAAAAGTGTTTGAAGATGTATACATGGTTTCATGTCCCATTAACTGGCAGCTCTTCACATTCCATCTTATTTTCTTGGGCCAATTCATCCTTAAGGCGATTAATCTCAGCTCTGAGATCTTCTTGCTCAATAACATACTTAACATACGTGCCTGACGCAGAGCCACTTAACATCCTTAGCAGTCAAGGTTGCTGGCATGCACTGCATTTGGGTATTGGAACCTCTCGGAGGAACAGGTACAGCGGTAGGATCAACAGTTTGTATTGATCGCCAGTATGTCATTGTTATTGCCTTAGTTTGTATGATCTTCTGAACATATACATTATTGTCACCCATTATTCGTTGTTTTTACTTCTCCAAGCTTCAATATCTTTTCTATTCCATTTAGACCAACTTCAACACCATATTTATCTTCATTATCTAAATAACTACACAGAGGACCTATGTAGCAATTCACAAGAAAACATTGAGAGTTCAATAAAAATAACAATCAATATATCAAAGATTATTTATTCAAGAAAAGTGGTTGGTTACTTACTCCATCTGTTTGTCATCTACAGCACCCTCATTTTTTTCAGTAACAATCAATACCCATTTTTTATTGAAATCACTATAAGACAAGTTGATTTGCTGTCAACACAGTCATCACTTCTATAACACCAATATATTTTGGAAAATATGGAAAACATTTTCCAGAATAAGTATCTACGCGTTCTGTAATCCTTGAATAAATGTTAAGTATTCTTAAGTTGTAATTAGCAAGGCCCCCCACCCACCCCCGAGGCACCCCGCCCCGACACACCCCGTAAACCAAGAAGGTGCACAAAATTACTAAAAAATGGGTTCAGGGGTAATAGGACCTTAGTTTAGTTTAGGTGTCTCTGGTTTTCAGTCATAGTCTAGGGGGATACTTGTACATTTTCCCTAATTTAAAAGTACTAAAATTATTCAAAAACAAGTTTAATAAGTAGTAATAACATTACTAAACATTGAAGAAAAACTAAATTATGATATGTATTTTAATTATCTAAACCAATGTAAAATTAAGGAAAAAATATTTAATATTATTGTCATTTTTTTTCTTTTTTTTTTCATAAATTTTTATTTTTTTATTTTTATTTTTTCCCTCCTAGGAGTTCCCCCCCCCCCCACCCCCTTTTTTCCTCCCCTCCTCTCCCCTCCCNCTTGAACTCGCAACCTTCGGGTTAGAAAGTGAGGGGTACTTATCATCTGAGCAACTCCCTCTCGTCATTAATGTCATTCTTAGTATTGAGTTGAATTTTTTTTTGGTAGCATTAGTATTGATTTAAGGTTAATTAGATTTACTAATAATTATTATCTACGGATTATAATCTTTATTGGACAATTCAAAATTCTAAATCTCAATCATGAAATAATATGTTAAAAGATAAAAACTATGAAAAATATAAGAAATATTTTATTGTGTCAAAGTAAATACTTTTATAAATACTTCTATGTATACAATTTTATTTTTTGAAGAATGTTGGGTTGTTTTGGTCAGAGGCGTATGCGGGAGGGGTCACCGGATTCACGTGAGCCCATGCCCCCCTCCTGAAATCATATATAATAGTGTTATATTTTTAAATTTTTTTATAAAATATAAATGTGAGAACACACACTCGAAGTATCATATAAGGTGACAATGATTGGGTGCACCTCTTAGAGGTTAGAAATTTGACTTTTATACTTATCTTGTTTTATTTTTCTTTCTAAAATTTAGTAACATCTCTCCAAGTAGTTATTGATAGCACTTTTAACATTTTCAATGTTGGAACTATAAATTAAATTTTTACCTGTTGTCAAACCGATTAGATCCACCTTTTCATAATAGTGCACCAATCATATCGAAATCTTGAATACGCCTATGGTATTGGTCTCGACTTTTTATTGTTAAAATCAAACCAAACCAACCAACTATAATTCTTTTTTTTTTCCAATATCAAACCAAACAAAGCGATATATCCGATATAATCTAACCAATGAAAATCTAGAGAATAATAAAAATTAAACATACATTTTACCTTCAAACTAGTAAAGAGGATAATGGTGTAATGTTCTCAACAAAACTGCGTTAAACACTCTCATATTTGCTCTTTGTAGAGTTAGGAATTTTAAAAAAGCTAAGTTCTTGATGGAGCAAATGGAGTTGCCTGATTTTAGGTGTTCACCTGATGTATTTACTTACACAATCTTGATTAGCTCTTATTGTAGATATGGTATGGAAACTGGCTGTAGAAAAGCTAGTAGACGGAGCATATGGGAGGCGAATCACTTGTTTCGCGTCATGTTATTCAAAGGATTTGTTCCTGATGTAGTAACTTATAATAGTTTGATCAATGAATGCTTACTCCATTTTTGTGTCACTGAAGAGCCCTATCAATCTTACCTGCATTAGCATAAAGAAACAAGAAGATGTATGTTTGTGTCATGAAATATTCCTCCTTACTCCATCTTGTTCAGTAAAGCTTCCATCTTTTTCAAGTAGCCATGACTTCCATAAATAAAGATCATAGTGTTGAATGTTACAGAGTCCAAAATCAGATTTCAACATCTCATTTAACACATCTGCAGCGTCTTTGAAGCGACCAACCTTTCTTTCCATACAAATCAATCAAACTATTGTAAGTGGCAATCATTTGAGGTCCTACCCATTTTCTCAATTCTGAAATTTTAGACAGATTCCTTCCTCTGGACATGAAAAGCTCAGTCAACAAAAACTGCTTCAAACAAAAAAATTCAGAGTCATCCAACGCAAAATCAAAGTCAAAATAAAAATCATCCAATTCATCTACCTTCCCAGTACACCAATCCTTATAGAACCTATCTACTATATAATAATACCCTGCGTCCTTTAAAATTGTTAGAATAGGAATAGGTTTATACAATCCTATTAGAATAGGAATAGGAATTAGAATAGAAATAGAAATAGGAATAGGAATACTAAATAGTATCCTACTTGGTAAGGGATTGTATTCTAGGGTCTATAAATAGGGTCTCAATGTAATAATGTAGACAACAACAACAATTCAATAATATTATTCCCGTATATTTCTCACAAAAATAACAATTGTATTCTTTGTAGCCTAAATCATAAGATTTAATTCGCCAGAATGTAGATCAAAGTAATACTAATTAGTGAAATTGAAAGTTTAGATATGTATAGATGAAGACTCTTTTCTTGTTATTGTGAGAATGTACATCAATGCAGGGCAATGCTTAGGGATAACTACAAATATGGAGGCGGAAACATTTGGGATTCTTGATGTGAGGTCAAAAATATATATTTTAATCATTATTTGTCTCATATTTATTATTTATATTTGTACTTTTTGAGCATGGATTTTATGAATTGTGCTAAATAGTGTATTTTATTTGTAGGAGTAAATTGGTGTAAAGTTAAAAAGTTTGAAGCTAAAACGAATTAAATATAAAAAATTGAAGAAGGAAATCAAGCAGGCAGCTTAATTGATTAAACTTTCTAAAATAATACATATGTTAGGTTGAAGTAGAATTGGAATTGGAATTGGAATTGGAAAATTCCACGTGACAATCACTAAAGAACCGCAACAGCATGTTGAAGGCGGTGGAGCACTGGTTCACGCCGAAAATAAAAAGGAATTCAACTCCTTTATGGTTTTGAATTCCTAATTTGTTTTGGACTTAATTATTTTATTTAGGGTTTTCTATATCTATAAATAGTTCATAGAAATAATTATTTGGAAAAAAAACGAAGATAGAGTAAGGAGTAGGCACTTTTGAAGAGAAAGTCGTCAATACTTTTTAGGGTTCTTTTCTTCTTCTTCTTATTTTCTTAGAAATTAATAGCTAAATCCCTTGTTCTGGGGCTGTAGCTACGGATTCAATGCTGATTATTTAAGGTTTTCGAATTAATTCTTGGTTGTCATTATAAGTTACTTCTATATTCTTGGTTTAGTATTTTGTGCTTGACCATGAGATAAATATATTGTCTAATCTTAAAATCGAACGAGGAGGGATTAGATAGACCAGAGGATATAGAGAGCTCGGTCCACCCATTAGATTGAGGTGATTAGTGTTCAGGAGTGACGCCCAGACGAACACCTTGCTTGGTTATGAAATAGGATGAAATATAAATGCTCGCCAGTTAGTTTATCTATCCCCGCTCAACGATGTAGTTAGATGGCTAATTGGGTAGGCGGCGAGAGGCGAACCACCCAGACCATACTATCAACCCTATAAACCAGTAACTTGACAACTGAAATTAATTCTAAGCCAAAAATATGATACATGAAATCCTATACATGCTGCAACCCTGGGATTTTCCAACTATTGTAAGTAATTTTATTATTTTGTTCTTGCATTCTTCTCTTTTGGTTCTCTTAACTAAATAAATTAGATCAGTATAATTTAGTAAAAATAGTTAATTGACAAATCTTTTGGGTTAGATAATCAGGTTCTTTTAAGAGCCACTATATTACTTGTGCGACTGCGTACACTTGTGTGTGCAATTGGGAGCAACAAGTTTTTGGCGCCGCTGCCGGGGACTTAGAAATTAACTATTCTTCTAGGTTATACCTTTTCTTTTTATTTATTTACTCTTTTTTTATTATTAGTTTTTTTTTCTTCCAACAATTATTTTTTTTCTCTTTCTTTAAATAATTTGGTACTTTTATTGATATGGATGATTGGGATAAATCATGGTTGGGTGATGAAAGTCCTTTATGTCATATATGTGGTCGTCAGTATATTCATTGGAATGGTTGTCCTAAAACTTATTCCCTTCCCCCAAACCCCTATTATGATTCTTTTGTTATTTGTGATGTTGGTACGGGCTATGAAACAGAGAATATAAAACAAGAGGCGCTTGAATGTACAGACATGTTGGACAAGGTTAATTCAAAAATCACCGGTGAAATACTTGAATGCACAGAAGGGTACAAAGAAATTGTGGAACTACAATATAAGCTTGATGTTCCTCAATCAAAAATTACAATTCAAGCTGAATTAGAAGAGATTGGGGCCCAACAAGGAGAAAGTTATGGAGAAAAAGTGATAGTGAGCCAATATTGGATATATGGACGAATTCAACTTCTAAAGATTGAAGAGTCTATCCGTGATGAAATAACATACTTGGCACCCTACCTGATCGAAAGAAGAGTTAAACTCACACAACAAATCGATCAATTTGGCTCAGATATTCATGACTTAAAGGCTCACTTGAACAAAAAGATTGAGGCGTCTGAAGCCCAATTACCAATTGTTGTGGATTATGACCAACTAGTGGAGAAAAAAGAGGAATTCCAACCATTCAACTATATTTTATTCTTAATATCGATGTTGAAAAAGAGTACAAAAGTGAGAATGTTGTAAATAGTGTTGCTTTAGAATTAAGGGAACTTGAATCTCATTCAAAACACTTTTCTATAAAATTTGAACTAATGGATGAGTGTATTGATGAGGAACAAGGCCCCTACATTCTAAAGTTTTTTAGTCCACGTAGACAAAACGACATTCCTCACTTAAGGGCCAAGAAGTGCAAGATGCGACATAAATTACTTGGTTCCTTTATCTTTATACCACCACCCCTTGAGAGGAGCAGAAAAATTGATGCAAAGTTAGGGGTAAAATTCATAAGTTCAAAGTGGAAAGAAAAGTGATGAATATATTTGTGTCGTGCCGCGACATTAAATTAAACACTTATTGGGAGGCAACCCAATTTATAGTGTAACTTCTTATTTTTATTTTTATTTTTTATTATTAGTATTGTTTTTTTATGTTGTTCTTACAGGTTTTGGAGAAGTCTGAGTATCCAAAATTTGAAGCTAAGGAGCACGTTGGAGCCTAAGTGTGGGGTGCGTACGACCCTTGATAAAAATAAAGAGAACATGCTACTAGCTAGACCTAAAGGCCTCAGGGAGTTTTTCTAACCCTTGTTTTTAAATTTTATTAGATGCTTTTGGGACATAGCATTTTTTTAAGTGTGGAGTGGAGGAATAAATTCCTAGTTTTTTATTGTTTTATTGAGTCTTTTATTTCTTTAGAATGGGTTCCTTGGCTTTTGTTTTCGGTTCTTTTCCTGAGGATAGTCCCTTTGAATCGAGTGTCTTTTATTTTTTTAGGAATAATTTTTTATTTTTTATTTTTTGAGAGAAAAGAAAAGACCCTTTTTGAGTGGTGTGATACTTGCTATTTAGGTCTAATTTTTTAGTAGTACTTTTCTTGTAAATGCTTGATAAAAAAAATGCAGACTCTTTAACACCTAAGCTCATGGTTGTGACTTTGTATATAATTTATTTTATTTTGTAGTTTGTTATGATCCTTTCTCTCTTAGAAGTGGAATTGATCCATCTTGATTGATACTTGTGCCATGTGTGGTGAGAATTTGTTTATTCCATGTTTTGCATCTTAGTCTAGAACTTGCCCTGCATATTATTGAAGCGAAATAAAAAGTGTTGTTTTGTTTAGGAGATGATAATAGGCTTTCTTTGATTTGTTTGGTAACTTTTAGCCTTTTCAGATATTATATCACTAGTTAGCCCTTTTGAGCCTGTAGCCTTTTGTTGGTAGCCATATTTTATCCTTGCTATTTCTGTTGAATCCCTAGTTTTTGCACCTTGCTTCCTTGAGCATTATAGCATAGACTTATTCTAATTATCAATTCTGAAGTTAAAAAGATGGTTGAGTGTAAAAGGTGATCAATGATAGCTACAAAGTGTTTAAAAGGCCCTCTTTGAAAGAATGCGACATGAAAAAAAAGAAGTTTCCTTGATGATGGCCCTGGTCCTTCCAAGGACATCGTGCACTTTAACGCATGTAAAATACGTAAGTTGAGGGTGGCTATTATGAAGGAAAACTTTTTTAAAAAAATGAAACAACAAAAACAAAAGATTGAAGCATTCTTGAGATGATGAGAATTACTTGTGAAATAATTGTTGAAGAAGGGGTTGAAAATAAAGAGAAGAAAATAATGGGTGAAAAAGTCTTAAAGTGCAAAGTGCTTAAGGAAGTGTAAGTCATTATTATATAGTTTTCCTACCCGTCCCCTAGCCTACATTACAGCCCGTTAAAGTCCTATTTGATTCTATTCGAGCATGCTTAATTAGTGGAGATGTACATAATGGGCAAGCATATGGTTCTTTGTGCATGCAAGTGAATTTTCTTTGTGAGTGTGAGAGTTGTTCTTGATATGAAGTCCTTAATTTATATTCAATCTTTTGAATTGAGTGTGTGGACTATTTCTTCTTGTGAGGGCACGTGTTTCATGATGAAAAGGTGATTTTATTAACTTTCTTTGATGAGAGTAGGGGAGCAAGTTCAAATTTGATGAGTTCAAAGTCTTTCCTTGAGGTAGGAGGTTAGAGGTTTGTTGTTTATTTGGATGTCTTGCATAATGATTGAGAATTCTTGTTGTTTTGAAATTGGTATAAGGCCTAATTGTTTGTATTAATCAAAGTGATGACAAACCTAGTATGATTTATTTGAGATGAGTTTTAATGCTTTCTCAAGGACGAGCAAAAGTTTAAGTGTGGGGTGTTAATGTGAGGCCAAAAATATATATTTTAATCATTATTTGCTTCACATTTATTATTTATATTTGTACTTTTTGAGCATGGATTTTATGAATTGTGCTAAATAGTGTATTTTATTTGTAGGAGTAAATTGGTGTAAAGTTGAAGAAGTTTGGAGCTAAAACGAATTAAATATGGAAAGTTGAAGAAGGAAATCAAACAGGCAGCTTAATTGATTAAACTTTCTAAAAATATATATATGTTAGGTTGAAGTAGAATTGGAATTGGAATTGGAAAATTCCACGTGACAGTCACCGAAGAGCCGCAACAGCATGTTGAAGGCGGTGGAGCACTGGTTCACGCCGAAAATAAAAAGGAATTCAACTCCTTTATGGTTTTGAATTCCTAATTTGTTTTGGACTTAATTATTTTAGGCAGAATAAATGAAGAGGACCTTTAACTTGGCATCAATTCACAACTATGACCTTAAACTTTGCTAGTGCACAAGTAGGCACTTCAACTATTCAGAAATTTAACAATTAAACACTCTAATCCTACATGGCAAAGTGCGTGAAACACACTTCAATTAGGTGCGTCAGTGGTAAAAATAAAGGCCCCCAACAGTAAAAAAAACCGCTTAAATGACACTTCTACCCTTAATGAATCTCTTTCATATATATATATATATATATTTCCCTTTTTTAAATCAAAATCTCACTTTACTCTCTTCTTTCTAATTTCTTCAACAACTTTTTGCCATTTTCCTCTCTTTCTTCACAATTTCTTGAACAATTTTACCTTTGATTCGAAGGATGAAATGTAGGAACTTAGGGTTAGGATTTTGTAGAGAAGAAAGAGGAAAACGTTGTTCTCTGTTCTAAGCATAGGGTCAGAGTTGTTAATTGATATTTATTTTGTTTTTATTTTCAGTTTTTTAATTGAAAAATCCACGTGTATTTATTTTAATTAGTTGACAGCCATGTAGAAGCATTTGTATATCACGCACTTTGCCTGGGATATACGAGTGTTTAATTGTTTAAATTTGTGATAGTTAAAGTGCATACTTGTGCACTGGCAAAGTTTAGGGTCATAGTTGTGAATTGATGCCAAGTTAAAGGTCCTCTTTATGTATTATGCCATTATTTTATTTAGGGTTTTCTATATCTATAAATAGTCCATAGAAATAATTATTTGAAGAAAAAAAAAACGATAATAGAGTAAGGAGGAGGCACTTTTGAAGAGAAAGTCGTCAATACTTTTTAGGGTTCTTTTCTTCTTCTTCTTCTTCTTCTTCTTATTTTCTTAGAGATTAGTAGCTAAAGCCCTTGTTCTGGGGCTGTAGCTACGGATTCAATGTTGATTATTTAAGATTTTCGAATTAATTCTTGATTGTCATTATAAGTTACCTCTATATTCTTGTTTTAGTATTTTGTGCTTGATCATGAGATAAATATATTGTCTAATCTTAAAATCGAACGAGGAGGGATTAGATAGACCAGAGGATATAGAGAGCTCGGTCCACCCATTAGATTGAGGTGATTAGTATTCAGGAGTGACGCTCAGACGAACACCTTGCTTGGTTATGAAATAGGATGAAATATAAATGCTCGTCAGTTAGTTTATCTATCCCCGCTCAACGATGTAGTTAGATGGCTAATAGGGTAGGCGGCGAGAGGCGAACCACCCGGACCATACTATCAACCCTATAAACCAGTAACTTGACAACTGAAATTAATTCTAAACCAAAAATATGATACATGAAATCCTATACATGCTGCAACCTTGGGATTTTCCAACTATTATAAGTAATTTTATTATTTTGTTCTTGCATTCTTCTCTTTTGGTTCTCTTAACTAAATAAATTAGATCAGTATANAAATCATAAGATTTAATTAGCCAGAATGTAGATCAAAGTAATACTAATTAGTGAAATTGAAAGTTTAGGTATGTATATAGATGAAGACTCTTTTCTTGTTATTGTGAGAATGTACATCAATGCCGGGCAATACTTAGGGATAGTTAAAAATATGGAGGCAGAAACATTTGGGATTCTGATGGCTTCACAACATCATCCTTGAAACAGACTCACTCAGTCTAAGGAAAATAGTTATGAAAGAATGGAAGGTGCCTTGGCAATTGACAGAGCAGATAGAGGAGATAAGACAAATACTTACATACACTCATAACAGAATTCAACATGCATTCAGAGAGACTAATCAGCTAGCAGATAAATTAGCAAACATTGTGCTGGATCAAGAAACTCCCCTATATTTTAATAACTTCTTACAATTGTCGGTAGGATGTAAAAAGTTATTAAATATAGATAAAACACAAGTTTCTACATTGAGAATCAGAACTAGAAAAATAAACAACATTCACTGATGCACAGAAAGGATCATCACAACTTCATTTCTCACAGATATGATATTTACATTAGAGTTCTTAGCCATGTGCAGGGCTGCATAACTGTGCGAATTTGTAAGCAACCTAGCCTATGCTATGTCAGATTACAAAAAGGAGTCAACAGCTAAAAGACAAGGGCCATTTCGATGAGGGATTTCAAAGAGTTGAAGAACAGGAGCATTGTGATTTTCCTCATATGATACCTCAGCTGCAGAAAGAATGGTCAGGGGATTAGAGAGGAAGGAGATGAAGCAGAGCGGATAGTACACTTACATAAAGCTTCATCTACAAAACTATTGACTAGGCGCCTCATCTCATGGCGTCCACCGATAACAATGCCACTGAAGATAGAGAAAGTAGTCATTAGGCGAAGAAATGTCTGAGATTATAGAAAGGGAGAAGAGACACTGATATCTTTGTCAACTAAAATTTATAGTTGAATCAATAACCATGGGAAGATTGATGACCCTAAGACAAGCCAAATGGAATGAAAAGTTTACAATCTCCCTCAAAGGAGACATCGGAGGCGGAACTGAAAGAGAACTTCAAATAGGAAAGTCTTAGAAATACTTCCTATTTCGGGCTGGGATGGGATGTGTTTCCTTTTTTCTGTTTTGCTTTTTGGTTTGTACTCAATTGAGCCAATTTTGTATAGCTTCTTCCACTGAATAAAAGGCCAACGACCAATATTTAACCCAAAAAAAATAACATCAATGCCGGTTGATCGATCGTGCAAAGACGATTTTAGAGTAGTGTCAACTATACACAAATAAAATGAACATCATCAAATAGGATGCTCAACCTTGGTGACCAAAAACACGTCAATTATGTGAACAATGACATTACTCAAGCAATGAACACCAGTCATTACCAGACTATTTCATTCCAACATGCATTTGGAGGTTACCCAAAAGAAAATAACTATTTCATTCCAACATGCATTTGGAGGCTAACCAAAGGAAAACAAACAACACAATCAAGAATGTCATTCCTCATAGGAATGATCTTACAAGTTAACCACTACTATATCCCTATAAGACTTGCAATTCATTAATGAAGCCAGCTGAAGTCGTCAATAATGTTAGAGCCTTTAAATAAAAGCCTTGTGTAGAAGTCAAAGTTAATATTGTCTGGCTCACTGACATGAATTTTTAGTAGTGCCTCAACGAGAAAATACTTATAACCTCCTATTTTGTCTAAGTTTCTCCAAACACATCCATTTTAGAGCAAGAATCAGCTGAAAATAGTTGTTGAAAACAGAAAGCCCAAAAGATTCTTACGAGTATCCAATATCAGGGAAAAACTAATTTACTATAACAAACAAGTATTCCCATCTCAGTAATAGCATAATAACATATCCAGTATAATTTCAATTCTAGAATTATATATGAAGAAGGAAAACTTTGAAATGCAACATGGATGAAATACAAATACGAAATAACAAAATGAAAAGTGAATTGATTTATATTTATTATAAATGATGTTGTTGGTGTATATTTCACTTTGACGATTCGATTAGTTGGTACATATTGATTAATGACTTTGATACAATGAGTCAGCTATTGAGGAAGTCATATGATGAAATCGAGCATAATATAGTTGTAGCTGATATCTGTGCTAGCAAGAAAAACACTAACATGTTTAAAGGAGGAGGCGGCAAGGAATTATAGAATTAACAAAATTGAGCAGTTGAAAGAGCTTGAAGAGCATGTTTCCGCACTATAAGCAGATTAAGAAGGATGATTCTACAAGAAATGATCAGCAGGTGAGTTGGCACAATTTATGAAAAATGACAACAAATGTTAAATAAATCTTTTCATGTTTTTGTCTTTAATAAAGACTCTTTTCCTCCATTTTGTTTTCTTGTTAACTCAATGGAGCAAGTACAGTTTTTCCTTATTTTTCTTGTTCTAGCAATGTAATAAAGACATGTTATATTTTATTATCCCCATAATATGTAATATGCAGTTGTAGTCAGACACAATGTAATGAATTGTACCCTCAACTGATAACTAAGATGAAAAAAAATGTATAGACACTAAGATAGTATTTGAGAGCTTTACGAAATTCGGAGCATGAAAAAAAACAAATTAGTTCACCAAATACATTTCTTAATCTTAAAAGGATAGAAATTAGCTTAAAAAGTAATCATTATTCTTGATCTCACTCTTCCGCTCGAGTATTAGCAAACTATTCTCTACAGAATGAAAATATAGAAAACTAATGCACAATAAAAAAAGAAAAATTGGAACAAAGGGCGAAGAAAACATGTCATACCCGAAACAGAAATTCTGATAGAAGTAGCTGCAGATTGTTTAACTTTCACACTGTGAGTGAAAATAATTTCATAACGTCAATGCCATGAGGAGGACAAGCTTCAAACTAAACACACACCAGTGGAAGACAAAAATTAACAAATCCAGAAAGTTGATTTAGTCGGAATCAAAATTGTAGTATAATTTTCCTTTGTTTAATTACACCAAAAACCCATATGAACAGAGAAAGTTCAAAGAATTATGACAAAAGAAGACCAAATTATTTACTTCATGTGACAACAACAAAGTTTTGAAACGCAACATGGACGACTAAAATAGCAAATAACAAAACAAAAACTGAAATTGAAAAAATAGAGGAAATTGCATCCTGAAAATGCAAAAGGGGAAAACAAAAAACGAAAATTAAACTACTACAATTCTAATTATTGGGTTCTCCAAAGCACAAACAAAAGTAAACATCAACAACAAACCCAAATCAAACAAGAAGGAAATATGAAGACACTTAGATGTTGAAGATAAAACTGATAATTGCATAGCTAAGAGACTATTTTGAATCTACCTTCAAACATAAGATTTTTCACATCATAGTTATGTAAGGTTAACAATTACAACTACAAGGGAAAAACAACCATCCTAGTTCTCGGAAAAACACAAATGTAAGAAATAACTTGATGGAGCCTCGAGGTCCACCATCCTTCCCCCAATCCCCGAGCCGTCGTGCCTCGTGGCCTCCGCCCCCACCCCACACCCACCTACCCGCCCCGAGGCTTCATGCCTCGAGGCCCTCGCCTCCCCGAGGCGTCTTGCCTCGAGGCCCCCGCCCCCCTCCCCCCGAGCCTGGATCCTCAAGGGCCCCCACCTTGCCCCCGAGCCCCGAAGCGTCGTGCTTCGAGGCCCCCTTGAGCTTCGAGGCCCTCATAAATTTTTTTGAGAAAAAAATTTAGGTACTCTGGGCGCCAGATCCATGGGCTAATTACACACGAAAAATAGAGAAATTGGCGTGATTGCCTAAAAGTTGATGTAGATGCGGAAATGGGTGTGAAAAAAATTGTGTTAGTATACGTGATGGTTCCCCAATTCAATACGATGGTCCTCATAAAGTTTTTTGAGAAAAAAATATTGGGTGCTCCAAGCGCCAAATCCATGGGCTAATACACACGAAAAATGGAGGAATTGACGCGATTACTGATAAAAAGGTTGGATGCTCCAAGCGCCAAATCAATGGGCTAATTAGCACACGAAAAATAGATTAATTGGCGCGATTGCAAAAAAGGTGTTATAGATGCGGAAATGGATGTGAAAAAAGTGGTGTGAGTAGACCTGATGGTTCCCAAACTCAATACGGAGGTCCTCATAAAGTTTTTTGAGAAAAAAATTTGGGTGCTCTGGGCGCCAAATCATTGCGCTAATACACACGAAAAATAGAGGAATTGGAGCAATTGCCTAAAAAGGGGTTGTAGATGCAGAAATTGGGAATGAAAAAAATGATGTGAGTATATGTGATGGTTCCCTAACTCAATACGGAGATCCTCATAAAGTTATTTGAGAAATTATTTTTGGGTGTTTTGGGTCACGAAAAATAGAGGATTTGGCGCGATTCCTAAAAAAAGGATTGTCGATGCGAAAATGAACGTGAAAAGAATTATGTGTATATTGTGATGGCTCCCCAACTCAATACGAAGGTGATAATAAATTAGTCTAAGAAAAAAATTTGGGTGCTCCGGGCGCCAGATCCATGGCCTAATAAACACGAAAAATAGAGGAATTGGTGCGTCGGCTAAAAAGGGTTGTAGATGCGATAATGGACGTGAAAAATATGATGTGAGTATGCGTGATGGCTCCCCAACTCAAAACGAAGGTCTCATAAAGTTTTTTTTTAAAAAAATGTTAGTGCTCTAGGTGCCAGATCCATGGGTTTATACACACGAAAAATAGAGGAATTGGCGCGATTGCTAAAAAGGGGTTGTAGATGCAAAAATTGACGTGAAAAAATGATGTGAGTATATGTGATGGTTCCCCAACTTAATACAGAGGTCCTCATATAATTTTTTGAGAAAAAACTTTAGGTTCTCCAGGAGCCAGATCCATAGGCAATACACACGAAAAATAAAGGAATTTGCGCGATTGCTTAAAAAGGGGTGTAGATGCAGAAATGGGTATGAAAAAAATGGTGTGAGTATACGTGATAGTTACCAAACTCAATACAGAGGTACTCATAAAGTTTTATGAGAAAAAAAATTGGATGCTCCCGGCGCCAAATACATGGGCTAATACACATAAAAATAGAGGAATTGGCGCGTCAGCTAAAAAAGGGGCTTTAGATGCAAAAATGGGAGTGAAAAAAATGGTGTGACTATATGTGAAGGTTCCCCAACTCAATACGGAAGTCCTCATAAAGCTTTTTGAGAAAAAAATTTGGTGGCTTCCTGTAACGACCCGCTAGGTCGTTTTGAGAACTAGGACTATTTTGACTTTTCCCGAAACTTTTGAATGGGAAATTTTAAATTATTCAGTAACTACGAGTAATTAGTTGATGAATATTTAGCAAATAATTAATACAGTTAATAGTTAGTGGGTCAAGTCCATAACCACTTCATTTAATACCATTTACCCTTGACCCATATAATTAAAATAGATTAGTGGAGTTTATTTTAGAAAAGAAAGTAAAGGAGCAGTAACTGACCTGTGCGGCGGTCGAACATAGAACAGAGAGGAACAAAGTGCTCCAGGTATGGGTTATTTATCATTCTCATCGAGAAAGGAAATTGTTGATTTGAGATGTATGATGTATCATTAATTGTTATAAATATTTTGGTACAAGGAAATTAAAATAAGTGTGCAGGTATCTACTGAAGTAGTAGTAATCTTCTCGCCTGGTTAAAATTTAAGAACCATAGGTTGTATGTTTGGTTGTATAGGTATAGGCCACCGTCATTTATTATTAAATTGTGAAAGTTATATGCCATTATTCTTAGTTAGTCAGTTGTTGTTGGAAAGGAATTGGAATGACAATTTGGGTGCAATTGATTTAAAAGAATAAAGTGTTAGTTGAGTGGATCATCATGCCACAATGACGGCTAAGTGTTTGAGGGTATATACTAAGGGAATTATGGGATAATTATTAGAGAGGATTACGGTGTTATATCAACAATTTGATGGAATCATGACTTTACTCTTGATTTCTGTGATGTCCGTAGCTTTAGTATGCGAGGAAATTCTTTAATATATACATTTAGTTCTTAATATCATTTGGGTACTGTCATATTCCTTTATGTGTTGTGGTTATTTATCCAAAACAAAAGTACAATAGTATGAATGTTTATGTACTCGTTTACTTATGAATAATGCAAAATTTATAGATTGGGAACGTTTGGAAGTTTTACGAAAGGAAAGGGTGAAATCTTGAGGATTCGTGACACGTGTTTGGTATTCAAGGTATGTTAAGACTTTTAGACTTCATTGAAGGACATTATTTTCCTAATTAAAGATTTAAAATCGGAATAGACAATGGGTAAGGACGAAAGATGGGGGTCTCGTACCAATGGTGTGACGGGCATTGGTACGAGTATCGGTGTTATAAAGGGAAAGTTTATTACTTAGAATGTGGATTTTAATCCGAGGATGCCAAAGCATATGGCATTAGCTGATATATTATTGACTGATTATTTTGTGTGATTGTGTTCTTATTTGAACCCGTATACTTGTGATGGTTGAGGTGGTTATGTATTATGCTGATATTTGATTGATTGAGATGCATCATCATCCCCTTTATTTGAGATTATATTGTGCACATGCATTGACATGAGATTGAGTATAAGTTGGGCACGTGGAGATCGTCCGTGCTGGGGATGGTGAGATGTTAAGATTATATTTTGGGCACGTGGAGATCGTCCGTGCGGAAATTGTTTGATTTTATGATAGAGCGTTGAGATTGTCCACACAAACACGTGGAGATCGTCCGTGTCGGTATATGGACCTCGCGAGTCCCCCATGGGTCATGAACTCTCGATGTATTTCCGAGGAGTATCATGTATATACAGTTGAGAGAGAGTACTTGGCATTCTGAGGCATATCATTTCATGGTGTAACATTGCACTGCATCTCATTACATCATTCATATTGTTGATTACGTGTTTTATTGGTAGTTGTACATTATGTGAAGTTTGTTTATCCTTATTTTGATGAAACTTGACTGGTAAGCGTACTATAGACTTGTATATGTAAAAGACCTATTTTTTTATTAATTAAACTTCTGTCACTACTTCTTCGTTGTCGGTCTATGAGATATACTGGGTACATGTGGTTTCATACTCATACTACACTTGTTGCACTCCTTTGTGGTGCAGATTCGATTCCGAGTACGAGCACATCTCGTGGAGCTTTTTGAGTCCGAGCTTGGAGTATCTTGGAGTTGTGGTGAGCTGCTTGACTGTTCCGTGGCCCACACCTCCTTCTACCTTTTATTTATTCTGTTATTTTAGTATTCAAACAGAATATCCCTTATGTTTGGATTTGTCATTTAGTTTCAGACTTGCATCATATTTAGAGGCTCTTGTACTTATGACACAAATTTCTTGGGTAGTATTTTAGCTTTCCGCGTTTCGTAATTATAAAGAACTTAGTGTTGGAAATTTTACTCATTGTTTACCTTTTTACCTTATTAGTTAATCATAATTGGTAAATATGTTGGGTTGGCTTACCTATTGGTTGGGAACATAGGTGCCATCACGACTTGTAAATTTGGGTCGTGACACTTCGGATCCCATATCCCTGCTAATACACACAAAGAATAGAAAAATTGGCGTGATTGCTAAAAAAGGTGTGTGGATGCAGATTGGGCATGAAAAAATGGGTTGAGTATAACGTGATGGTCCCTAACTGAATACGAAGGTCCTCATAAAGTTTTTTGAGAAAAATATTTTGGGTGCTCTGGGCGCCAGATCAATGTGTTAATATATAATAAAAATAGAGAAATTTCCTTTCTAAAAAGAGGTGTAGATGCGAAAATTTGCGTGAAAAAAAATGGTGTGAGTGAGTATACGTGATGATTCTCTAACTCAATACAGGTCCTCAAAGTTTTTTGAGAAAAATACACGAAAAATAGAGGAATTGGCGCTTCAAATAAAAAGAAGGATGTATATGTGGAAATGAGCGTGTAAAAAATGGTGTTACATGATGGTTCCCCAACTCAATACGGAGATTCTCATAAACTCTTTTGAGTAAAAATTTTTGGTTACTCCGAGCGCCAGATCTATGGGCAAAATACACACGAAAAATAGAAGAATTAGCGTTATTGCTAAAAAAGGGGTGTAGATTTAGAAATGAGCGTGAAAAAAATGGTTTGAGTATACGTGACGGTTTCCCAACTCAATACGAAGGTCCTTATAATGTTTTTTGAGAAAAAAACTTCGGGTGCTCTGGGTGCAAGATCCATGGGCTACACACAAAAAAAATACAGAAATTGGCTCGATTGCTAAAAAAGGGTGTAAATGCGGAAATGAGCATAAAAAAAATAAAGTGTGTACATGATGATGGTTCCTAACTCAATATGAAGGTCCTCTCAAAATTTTTTAAGAAAATAATTTTGGGTGATCCAGGCGTCAGATTCATAGGCATTACATTCGAAAAATAGAGAAATTGGCGCTCTTCCGCCGCCTCGAGGCGCCGCGTCCCGAGGGCCCAAACCTCCCCCCCTCCGCCGCCACCTCGAGGCGCCACACCCCGAGGTTCTCAAACCCTCCCCCCCCGCCGCATCGAGGCGCCGCGCCCCAAGGTTCCCAAACCC